>NC_064292.1:40250404-40367892 GCF_019186545.1 Solanum stenotomum
TTTTTTTTTTGTTTTTGGAAAACAAAAAAAATTTAGGAGTAGGTTGGTAGAAGGTGGGGGGGAGGGCGAGGGGTGGGGGTGCCCGGGGGAGGGGGTAATTACATATTTTTTTAAATGGGTTAGAACCATTTTACCCAAATCATATTTGACCAAATCCATATTTACCCATATTCTATTTGGGTGGATTGTAATCCAAACAATTTTTTCTCAATCCATCCAAATTCGATCCAATCCAACCATTTGCCACCCCTAAACTCACCTGATTTCTTAAGATACGTAAAATCTAAAATGGTGACATATAAAATAGGAACAGAGTGAGTAGTACGTAAAAAAAAAATGCAAACATTAAGCAAATAAATGAAATGATACTATACTAATAAGTAATAACCCTATTTAATATTATACTCACACACTTTGGCAAACAACTCCTAATTAAGCAGGGACTATACTAGCAATTCATTCATTCAAACACCAAAATAATTTGGTGTTTAGAGACTTCAACATTTATTTATTTATTTTTATTGTTTATTTACCCTCCCCAGGAGGTTGCACCCTTAGTGACTCGAACTCGCAACCTTCAGGTTGGAAGTGAGGGGTGCTCACCATCCGAGCAACTCCTCTCGTCAAATTAGAGACTTCAACTCAATACTATTTTTACACTATTTTATGTTGAATAGTGTCACATCAAATTTGACGTGACATTATTCATTCCACACTAAATTAATTTTTTAATATTTTATTTTTACTATACAAAAAATTTAATTTAACATTTTATAAATTACTATATTTTTTTAATTAAGTTTCTAGTATACTTAATTTTTTTGATGTAATATTTCTATAATATTAATTCTAGATTTTAAAGTTGGCGTTATAATTCAATATTTATATATATGATTTTTACATAAATTTAAGTTAATTTATTATAAATTTATAATTGAATAAAAATATAATTATTACCTTCACAAAATATAAAAAATGTGTGAAAATAGAAGAAAGAATTTGTTTTATGAATTAAAAAAATATAAATAAAAAAAATAATAATAGTAATATGATAATGAGGAGAAATAATTTTTGTTTTTTCTATGTTTCTCTCGGTGTCCAAAGCCCAAACTGAAATTTTCATTAAATTTGAATCCGCTCTTTACAAGACCCATTTGGGTGGTGCAACACCAAATTTTCTCCATAAAGTTCGAACTTCGAACCCGAGTCCTTTGTTAAATGTGGAGCAGTATTAAAATTTGATTGTATGGATAGGAGATGCTGTCAAACTCCCAATTCCCAAACATCAGTTTTGCGCGCCAAAATTCTCAACTCGCAAAATCCTCTTCTCTTGGGTGACATTGTTCGGGTTCGATTACTGATTTGTGCTCAGTTTTGATGGGTTCTAAGAGAAAATCCAAGAGCTCGAACCATTTCAAAAAACGAAACATAGGTTGTGATGATTCTGGCATTTTCCAGCATCTTATCTCAGTCCTTCAAACTCCACAGGTGCTTTACAGTTTCATATGATTTCTCTTCTATTGCTTGGTTTGCCCTTTTCCCTAATTTCTGTTTAGAGGGGTTGTTTGTGTTTTGATTTTCCTTTCCTTTTTTGGGGAGGGGTTGTGGGTGGGTATCTGGAAGTGGGTGGGGTTTTGGGTATCAAGATTGTTACTTTGAGAAATTTTGTGTAATTTTTGCTTTTACGATTTTTTTTAGCTCATTTTAAGCTCGCCCATGTTGGTATTTTTTTGTTGATGAACTGCTTATTTGTTTGGCATAATACATAAGTATGCCTTTTAACTTGGCCTCAGTTCATATTTATGCCCTAAAATTGAACAAATAGGTACATGTGTCCTATGAGACATCCTACATGACAATTTTCATCTTACGTGGTATCCTATGTGTATTATGTCTCGCAAAACTCATGTGTTTACTTGTTCAGCTTTATATACCTTAAAGTGTCTACCTATGCACAAGGGGGTAAATGTGAAATGAGGCCAAGTTAAATGACACATTTGTTTTGTATTCTGCTTATGTTTTTATTTCTTTGTTTGGTTTTCTAATTTTCAATGTCTTAGCTTCTTTGCAGCACGCTTGTTGATTAGAATTGTGGAGAAAATAGTCAATTTTGTGGGTTTAATTATGATGAAGAGCCTGTTTGGATTGACTAATTTTAGGTGCTTTTAAACTAAAATAGCTTGACAATGTTGCGGACTGCATAGTGAACTCATTCAAAATTTGCTGCAGACTAGTTCGGTTTAGTGTAGCTGTGGATTGACTTGCTTGTTGGTAGAAACATTAGAGATACTTTATATTCAGATTTTGTGGAGTGTTTAATTTTCAATTTGCAGTTGTTAGATGCTTTCATGGGTTATGAAAAGTTCTTATCTTTTTTGGCTTCAGTTTATGTAAGTTTTGGCTTAAGATGGAAACTGGACACTAACATGTTTTCTTACTTCTGTGCTATGAACGAATGTTGGACCCCTTAGCATTGTCGGTTATCGCCATCTTAACTATTTTTAACGGCAAACTACAAATCTAGTTAAAATTCAGTGGCAATTTTCTACTCCCAAGAGAAATTGGAGAGGGAAGTTGAAAAGCTATCAGGAATATGGAATGATTGTGAGCATATACAAACATTACATACATCATATGGGAAAAAGGAAAAAAAAATGCATCTTGTGAATAACCTATCCGAAGAAAAAATGAAAGAAACATTATGCGATAAGAACAAACTGGTAAAATTGGATTTCAAGGTGAAAATGAAGTCCTCAGTTAATTTCCAAGTACTACTAATCTTTTGGTACTACTGGGGGAGTCTTTGAATTTAATGAATTAAATGCACACTATTGTCTTGTTAATTGTTTCCCCTAAAGTACTTTTTAAAATGCCTGATGATAGAAATATGTTTTGACTAAACTAATCGACAGTTGATATATTATTTCATTTTCTTCATTCGCTTCTAATTTATTGTGCCCCATTCTTCCACCATGCAGGGTGTGAAGTTACCTGTGTTGAAAAGTTTGTATTGTCTGCTTGTCCATTTCTCGTTGAACTCACTAGAAAGTCCAACATATAAACTTGATTTTGATGATTTGGACATGGAAGTTAATCACAATGGGTTTAAGGCATCATCAGAAGATATAGAGACCCTCTCTGGCATATTATTTGAAGAAATGTATGAGCGGTTTGACATTTTATTCTCTGCTCCCCGTGATACTTCTGTGAATGATCAGAGACAAGGTATTTTGCAGAAGAATATGTCCAAAGATGCTGAAACTTTTTATTTGCTGCTGAGGTGTTGTATGGTAACCTTGACCTTGCTTGTGTCCCAACACAATCTTCTTTTAGAAAAAGGGAAGATCCTTTTGGTGTTGCTCCGAAAGTTATGTTCAATAAAAACATTTGCAGCAGGAAATAGGATGGAAATGACTTTTCAAAAATCAGTTTCTCATGCATTCACATCTGAGGATAATGATTGCAGAACAACCTCCACAGAGGACATTGTTGCATCCCTCCATTTCTTTGAGCCATCTGATCCTCATACTTCTTTCTTGTGTGCAACATTTGAGGTAATTTGCTTATTTATCTCTTGTTGGTTGGTATATGGCTCTCGATTTGTACTCATGAAAAAATCTCATGCTACCTTGTCTGTCAAAATAGAATATGATTGACCATTAATAAGGTCTGAGTGAGTGAGAAACTCAGTGTGTCTTCACTTGTTGTATCACTAGCACTACAATAGAGAGGTAAGGAATTAAGACTGATTAAATCCCTGATGAGCAAACGAGACTGTTTTGGGGCCACACTGGGGTTGTAACCTGTAGGGTGTTTTTAGTTAACTCAGTGGCATGTCTAAGTTAAAAGCTTGATTGACGCAGGCTGCATCTTACGATACTGATCTACTATATTACACCTCAAAGAAGAAGTATTGGGAGCACAATTTTCTCACAAAACTTGTATATACAAAATCTGGTTGAGAGCTGAATGAGTGTGTAGATATTGGAGAGAAGTGCACAACTTTTATCTTCCATGTTAAATACATTTCTTTCCATGTTCATTCATCTGGGAGAGAGGGGGAGTGAAAAAGGAAAAAGGGTAGGCGCTGTCTGTCAGTTAATGATTGGCATGAGTACACAAGTCAGCATGTATATGATACAAAACTTCTTCTTAAACAGTCATGGACTCTCTCAGTGTTTCTTAAGAGAAGTTCTTTCACCGCAAGATATCTGTTTTTTTTGGAGTGTATGAGGTACTAGTATTAGAACCTTAATTTGATCTATAAGATATCTTGTTTCATTGTCAGTGGCATCCATCAGTCTTTGTTAGGTTTTCTATTTCTCTCTGTTCAATTTTCTTTCTGTTGTACATCTTGTAATTTACTGTTGACCTTGCCTCATGTTGTGTACTTCACTTAAGATATCTGGTGTAATTTACCCCTTATGGGAAATGCGTATGCAGGTTTTTGTGGATGAGCTTCTGGTGCATGGACAGTTGAGACGGTACTTTAAGCTTATTGATTCTCTAGCTTCTTCTGCTGAAGTTTTATTTACACCTCAATCTGGTCAGGGAGATATAGGAATAGTAATGGAAGTTTTGTCTAGGTACTTCTTATTATCATGGTCTGATGAGCATAGGTCTGGAGATCATCTTAACAGATTATTATTGGTAAACAATGAATATTTCAAATCTTCATTAAAAGCTCATGAGTTGAGTCTGTCTGCGGCCATATCGTTGCTTCTCAACCCCATCATTCTTTCTGCCCCAAAACTAATGCAAGCACAATTAATTTCAATGATTTACGAGGCCACCTTTTTGCTGGTTGATATTCAAAACCTTAAGACAAATCATAGACCTCTCAAATTCTTTCTCTCACTGTTTGAAAAATCAGTAGCTTTGTACATGAAGCACCTGTCCCTGTTGCAAAATGCCTGTCAGTCTTCATTTGTTAGTCATTCTTCTACAAAAGGTGCAGAAGGGAATGGTATTCATCCCCTTTTTGAATTGTGTATATTAGCCAGGACAAGAAAGGAGATCAATAATCTAATTTTGAAGTTTGAGGATTCATCACAACCTCACTTTCTTAAACTTTTTTTTGAAATGAAATCTGACCTGATAAGTTCCTGTGTAACATATGTAAAAGAGAGTCGCTATCTTCTAGACAACTCTTGCCAAGATGAGATTATGTCCACCTTAAGTTGCCTAATTTTAAGAGCTTCGGACAGTTTCAAAGAGAATGCAATAGTGGATGCAAGTCTGGAAGATATCTGTCTTCTGGTTTCTACACTAAAGCTAATGAGCTCTTCCTTGTTACAAGTGGTCTGGTGCCTCAGATGCAACTTGAATTCCGGTTCTCCAAAAACCTTGAAAGATTTTTCATCCTGTGGGGAATACAATTCTATCTTGGGAATAATTGACTGTTTTAGAGAGCTCAGCATATACAGTTCAGTCCAAAATTTTTCACGCCAAATGATGGAAATAGACTCTGAGAAGCATAAAGTTTCCAAGATGATGTTTCTGCATTTTTCAGGAATGCTTTCATTCAGTTTCTTTAAGAGGCTTGATTGTTTAGCAAAAGGCTGCTTGTTTGCTGTTGCGGCTCTGCTGAATTTATTCATCTTTGAAGAAGGTAATTTGGATATAGTCCAGTCACTAGTTGATCCAACTCCAGACTTCTTTTCATATGGATTATCTGCTGTTAGAATCCAGGAGGTCAGGTTTAATTCCTTTTTGCTCTTGAAAGAATATATGGCCTATATTACTGTATTTCAAGCTGTTAGTACATAATACAGGCTGTAGTGGACAAGAGATCTAGTCTTGTGGTTGCATCAAAGTTTCAGAAGGCAAGGACCCTGTGTTCAAGTTCCAGGTACTGATATACTACCATCACCATGTATCATTTATGAGCTTGAGACCATACATTTGCTTGCTTCCACTTTGCTTGTACTAAATCTGCATTTGCATGAAATCTGGCTAACTTTGTTGGCATAAAGACCTCTGTTTGTACCTTGTGTTATGAAGTCTCACATTCTTCAAATATACTGTCAAGCTTCCATGCGTACTGACCAGCTTTTAAGCCTTCTTCTTTAACTTTTGTTATTTAAGTTAAATTAACTAATTCTCTCTATTGAACCTAAACTTTATGGACATATCGTCCACACTTTCTGTCCCAAAATCTGCCTTACCTATATTGCCATTAGATTTATGCATTAGGTAGATTTTCTGATGTATTGAACTCGATTCGATCCTGCCTTTTGATACCTAACTTGTATGTTGATCATATTCCTTATAATTCCTTATTTTCTCTAGCATTATTTACTGTGGAAAACTGATACTACTTTAAAAGTGTTGGTGTGTTAGCTTTAATGTGGTTTCCATCTATTTTCGTGAGCAGATAGATAATCTTTTCTGAAACAAACATGTGCTAAAATTTTCCTTTTAATTTTTTAAACTTTTATTTGTTAGGATTATAGTTGTTCCAGTCATGAGCTAGACATCTTTTATTCAAATTAACTTTGTTAGGAGTTATCTTTGTATAAGGGCTACAACCATCAATCAGTGATAAGCCAATTAACTAAGACAAACACAAATTTGGATGAGAGACGAATTTCAAAGGGATACTGAGATTATATAGCATAGAATTATCTTTCTCAAAGTTGTGTTACTATGAAACAACTTAATCCCACACAGTGTTCCAGGAAGCGAGAAACGGAAAAAAGCGATGAGGGCTCGCTTCATAAAAGTGAGAAGTGTGAAGCGAAGCACACACTTTTTTAAAATAAAGCGTTATTTAGTATAAAAATAAAAAATAAAAAATATTAAATATTAAATATTCATAGATAAATAATCAAGAATTGAATAGAGGTAACATATTCTTAGATTAAAAAGTAAACATATAAAGCAAATACATAACTCAGTCATAACTTGTCGTAGAACAACAAAAAAACAAAGTAAAAAAAATAGAGAGACAGAATAGAGCAGCAGCCAGCCAGCAAAACAATAAAGCAAAAAACAGAGTATACACATTACAAACAGAGCAGTAACTGAGAACCTCAAATCAGAAGAAAAAAGAACAAAGAACAAAGAACAAAGAACAGAGTAATTGAAAGAAAATACTTTATTTATAAACTCTTGTATTTTTTTTGGTATATTTTTGTGTATTGAAAATAACTAGTAACATCCATATTTATAGAAGTAAAAACCAAATTAAACTAGTACTAGGAATTTCTCTAACTAACAAATCCTAATTAAACATAAATAAGTAAATACCATAAATAACAAATCCTAAACAATTTAGGATTCCGACTCTAACTTTGAATTATTATTCCAACATTCTCCCGTAATCTAAAGTTGTATACTGTTGCTTTTTTCTTCCTGTCATTGTTGTTGTATTGGAGTACTCTCTTCAATCTTTAAACGTTGGAGTACTTTTCTTCAATCTTTCAATTGTTGGAGTATTTCTTTTCAATCTTCAATTGTTGGAGTACTTCTCTTCAATTCTCATTTATATTATTTTTTGGTGCTGGAGCACCTTCTCTCTAACTTCCAAGTGTTGGAGCACTTCATCTCCAACTGACGATATATTTTTTTTGGTTGTGTTGGAGCACTTCTCTCCAACTTCCAAGTGTTGGAGCACTTCCTCTCCAACTCAGGATATTGTTTCTCTTGGTTGTGTTGGAACACTTCTCTCCAACTTCGAAGGTTGATTCCCTCCCACCATCTTTTTTTTTTGTTGGGTGTTGGAACACTCTCTCTCCAACTCTCGTTGATGCCCTTTCCATCAACTCCTTTTCTTTATGTTTTTTTGTTTTGTTTTTGGAGTTGGAGCATGTCTCCAACTCTCGTTAATGCCCTTTCCATCAACTCTATTTTATTTTTTTTTGATTTTCTTTAACTTTTAATTTAGAGAAGAGTTTCTTCCTCTTGTACTTGGTTGCACTTCTTGAAATCTGCAATATTTTCGTAAGTCTTTTCTTTTAGGATGTTTTCAGGCATATATCATTCGTCCGACGTTTGTCGACATAATCATTGGCCAGACGGGAGGCATATATGAGTCATAGACAACGGAAACTCTAAGATCTTCTACTATGATCGTAGAAGTTCTCATACCAAATTGAAGAATATTTTATTTATAAACTCTTATATATATATATTTTTTTTTTTTTTGTATATTTCAATGTATTGAAAATAACTAGTAACATCCCTATTCATAAAAGTAAAAACCAAATTAAATTAGGACTAGGAATCTCGCTAACTAACAAATCCTAGTTAAACATAAATAAGTGAATACCATAAATAACAAATCCTAAACAATTTAGGATTCCTATTCCAACTTTGAATTATTATTCTAATAGTAACGCTACTTAAGTAGCATTACAAACAGAAAATTGAAGAAAACAAACCCTAGTTACCAGAAAGAGAAGAAGAGAAACATACGCAACATTGTAAAGAAACAGAAAGAGAAGAAGAGAAGAGAACAAACATGTCGCAGCAATCGACCAAGGAGGGAAAATAATTGGAAAGATGTGCGCAAGTAATTTTACAGAAATTTTTAATAAAAAACCTTACAGAAATATAAAAAAACCCTAGCTAGAGCTTATCTCATTTAAGCGAGTTTTTTTCTCGATTTTATGAAGGTGGGCTTCTCACTTTTGGGACGAAGCGCACGATTCTTCACTACCGCTTCGCTTCAAGGCATTAAAGCGTAACCCTGTCGCGTCGCTTCACTTCTCACTTAAAGCGAGCGCTTCAGCGCTTTTAACAGTATTGATCCCACGGGATATTTTCCTCATAAATGTCTTCTCACTTAAAGCGAGCGCTTCAATGCTTTTAACGGTATTGATCCCACGGGATATTTTCCTCATAAACGTGAAATAGTGGGACTTCAAGGTAAAAAGTAGCCTAACATTTCAACCATATGAAACTGATGACATGTATTTTAGGTTAAATTTTTATCTCTTGTACATCTAGTTGTATTTTGTCTGGTATTATGGTACCAAGCTAGTATTATACTGGATGTTATACGGGAGGGAATGTCGGGCCACTTAAGTCCAACACATCCACAAGATGAGTGTCGTAGAGATTCAGATGCTAAGAAGAATGTGTGGTCATACAAAATTAGACAAGATTAGAAATGACCACATTTGCGAGAAAGTTCAAGTAGCACACATCGAGGATAAAATGATAGAAGGTTGCTTGATATGGATTAGTCATGTCCTGCACTGATCGTAGATGCACCAGTCCGTAGATATGAAATCTTGGCGAGGAAGGTGTTAAGAGGGACCACTTGGAAAATACCTATAACAAATGACTTGGAAGAAAAATGTCTTGAAGAACCTACAATTTCTTCGGATCCATGCAGACTTAGCAAAAGGTAGTGCACAATGGAAGAAAAAGATCTATATAGGAGATAGTAAGTAGTTGAGAATATGTGTTAGTCATGTTAGCACTTTGTAATTTGTTCCTGTGCCTTTCTAGGAGTTGTTTAGTCTTTTGGAAATTTATACGGAACTTCTAGATTTTTTATTTTCTTAAAATTGAAGTTCTAGCTGTTGCAGGTTAAGATCATTGTTATCTTATTCATACTTACCTCACCTCCCTCCTTTACCCCTACTGCTTACCTTATTCTTTGACTGATAAACATAGAAGGAAGGGAGATAGCTCAGCGATAAGCACTTCTGAAGTTTATAACGAAGAAGATGTGGAAGCAGTGGAAGAGGAGACGGAGGAAACAACCAATGGGAAGATATTTCTCCAGTGCAGATCACTAGCTGAACAAGTCCCTGATTTGGATGACTTAGCTGATTTTATCGAGTGCAAGCAAGGAAAGGACTACCCTTTGTGGCTAAAGCATCGCCAAGAATATCGAAAGTTGAAATGTGACAAGATGGCACTGTTAAGGTGGAAAAGGAAAAAGAAATCTTGGAAAGTCATGAAAAGGAATAAACCTTGAACTAACTTGAAGAGTTTTCCTTGGAAAGGAAACTGGCGAGTTGAGCTTCATTGTGTGACCTGGACATATGTTAGGATATCTCCAACTGAACAATTGCTGTAGAGTGATGTTTTGACAATGCTTTCCTCAGTGCATGTAAGAAAATTGCTTAAAGAAGATTTTTATTTAATGTCTGAGGTCGCATATAAGTAGGGTGAAATCTGAAGACTGATATACTTGGAAGTCGGATCTTAGCAAGCTAACAGAGCTTCTTTTTGTCCTAGTTAAGGTGGTGAAATGGCCATAGAATCCAGGAAACTGCCTCTGCAACATGATTAAGCTGATATTACATCTTGATTTAGGTATATCAGAGTTTGGCATGCTGAACTTTAACTAGGATCAAGGTACCAGATGCTTTTACAGATAAAATCCATTCTGGTTTTGTGCCTCTCTTTTTATGTACGTCTCATATTTCATTTTCTTGTAAAGGAGTTGGGAGGTCTTTAGAGGATTCAGCCTTCTCTGATTAAAGCTTTTAAACTGGCGACATCATATGCGCAATCAAACCGAGCTTAATATGCAGTACTCCTGTTTCTCCCTTTCATTGATTAGAGGAACATTGCAGGTGAGATGTTGACATCATTCGACATTCCATCTCTATATTTCCCTTTCTTGGTTGTTTCATCAAGAAAAAAGCCAAGGAAATTATTGTTTTGTGTGGCTCTTCTAAGTTGACCATAAGAACCTGTATTATAGGATCATGCTTGAAAGTTGAAGAATTCTATGATATTGCACCATCATTGGTGTTTTTGTTGTGTACATTCCTGTAAAGTCTATCAAATGCTTTGGAAGGTGAGGTTCAGTTATCCCAGAGTAATGTTCCTTGTTTCTTTTCCTATTGATTCTGTCAAAGTTAAGTTAAAGAGATGACAAAACATTGGAACACTGCGTTTGATGTGACTGCAGTTTTCAATTTGACCCGGTAAATGCCTTGTAATTGTAGGCTAATCTGCCTAAACCTTTGGACAATTTACTCATTTTGCTGATTCTACTTTCAGCTTTGTGCTGGTTTGCAGAGTGTATGGTCTTCATTTGGGGGACCAAATTAACATAGTGTCCGTCTTTATTTTACTCCATCCGTTCTTATTTACATGTCGTTCTTACTAAAAATAAATGTTCCTTAATATTTGTCATTTCACAAAATCAATGTATAAATGACACTATTCTTTCTATTTTATCTTTGAGAGTTATTAGCCTTGCAAGTATGAATTTGATCAACATAGGAAAACTAAATGATTAATTCATGTTCATTGATCAATTTAATTAATCAAAATAAATTAATTTATGTTCATTTATATTAAATTTAACTTCAAGAGAATATTAAGTAAGGGTACAATGGTAAGTTTATATAGTTTCTTAAGGGATGTGAAATCTAAAATGATGACATATAAATAGAAACATTGGGAGTAATATATATTCTTTATTTCCCCACTTTTTATTCATTTTTAATTTTTTTCCATCTTTACATTGTTTTATTTCTATTTATCAAAAATATAATATTAAGGACACAATAACATAATTGCTCAAACGATTATTAAAAGTACTAAATGTGTGGTAATTAATGACTAAATATATTCATTTTGTCCTAACATCATCAGCCCACACTTAAATTTTTACTTATCTCTGACATTTAAATTCATATCAATAAATCAAGCTTAGGAGCGTTACTACTTTGGTTGATACAAATAATTAGGTTATATAACAACTCACAATATACATTTCCTGATCATCATGCAAGAATTAAATACAAGTAAATTCAATCAACCAATAAAGTTTTAGCCTCCTAACCTTAGAAACGTACTCTGACTTCTCAAATTTATGTTTGCTCACATACTTTGTTAGAGAAAACTAATACCACTACTTATCTATCATAAAACACGTGTCCTCACAAAAAGTAAATAGTCTACACACTCAAATTAAAGAAACTAATGTAATTTAATGACTCACATCAACTATAAATATGTTGCATCCACAAAAGATTCACAATATGCATTCACAATGAATCATAGGTTTGCCAATTATGTACATCTTTACTAATTAGGTGTACTCGAATAGAATCAAATAAGATAATAATACGTTATAATGTCAGCTAGGGGATAAATGAGACAACTATATAAAAGTGACACACTTCTAAGCACTTTGCTCTTTCTAGACTTCATGACACACTATTTTCTTTTCCTTATTCTGATCCATCTCTTCATTAATTATTTTCATAAGTAATTCTCATCACATGAAGAACGTTTAATCATCATTTTCTTTTATCTTTAAGCAAAAAATTTCCATGTCGCATTAATTCAAAGAGGGTCTCATTATCACTTGGCAAATATCATTGGTCACTGTTACTCTCGATCATCTCTTTTGTTCATTTTTTAAAAGTAATAACATAATTTAAGCTAATGTTCAAGAAAGTGGGATGCAAAAATTAGGAATTTAACAAATAGGTCAAGATAAAAATACACTTACCAAATGAAAAATCATAAGCTCAAAGGACTAACTAGTCACAACAATATTTGAGTAGGTTAAAATTTAGAAGACATATAAAAAAAAACCTAATATCATATTTTGAACAGAGCAACATTTATTATTAAGATGCAAAACATGAAATATATGTACAAGAAATCTTCTCTTTTTATGGCAAAAGTTTCAATCAAGATGGACCAATTATACTCTTAAGGAAGACAATGTCATCGCAAACTATAAATACAAACAAGCCTTTATACAGAGTAACTATCCTGAGCCTAGTGTCAGAAAATTTATTATTTTATTTAACACTTGCGCAATCATAATAGTATTACTCAAGCTCGGACCTAAATATGCTAATATCAGATAAGTCAAAATGATCTTCCCTATATTTCTCCCTTACTACTCCTAAAAAAAATAAAAAAATAAATTAAATCCTAAAATTTTATAATATTACCCAATTCAAACTCCAATCCCCTCAGAAAAGAACAAATGCACAAAGAAAAGTCAAGAGAGATTACTATCTATAAAGTAGCACAAAAAACACTCAAGTGATCTTTCCATCCACACTTCAGCATTGTTTGTTAAGAAATCATAACCAACTTAATTAATATCTAAAACATTTCAAAGAAGAATCTAGAATATTCAAGAGTTATAAAGAAATAAAGGAAGATCTCTAGAATGAGTATTCTAGAGAGAAAAGTCTAGAGATTTTCTAGATAAGGTAGTTCTAGAAATAGGTAGTTAGAAGAACATTCTAAAATATAGTAGCAAAATCATTAGCTTGATTCTTCCATCACTACCTATAAATAGAGGTAGTTCATTTGAGTTGTATCTAACCAAGTAAGAAAGCAAGAAAGAAAGAAAGCAAAAGAGCAAACAAAAAGTGAGTGAGGAATGAGACAGAGTTGCTAGAGTGTGAGTGCAAGAAATATTTGTCTGTAATAATTGTAAAACCGAAGCGGACTCTTATTTTGATATAATAAAATTCAAGTTGTGAGAAATTGATTGTGCCCGGCTCCACAAACAATATCCAAGAAGTGGTATCAGAGCTTTGTGGATAGGAGCGAGACATGAACTTAAAGAAGATCTACAAGTTATTGTCAAAAGTTACAAGTCGCGAGGCACTTATCAATGACGAATTTCGCAAGCACTCTAAAAAACGTTGAGAAGTTCAACGCAAGCAACTATGGATCATGCAATTTCTTTCCATGAAAAGAAGAGAAATGGTTCATTACACAAAATAAAAAGCTTTTTTTACGAGGTACAAATAGAAATTCCTCTGAGCACGAGGATGAAATATTACTTTTTCAGTCAGGAATTATGGGATATCATTGGTGGATCAGACACCACACCACCAACAGATGTTGAAGCAACAAAAAGGTGGAAGGTCAAAGCTGGAAAGGCCATGTATACTCTCACTATATTCATCGAGGATGAGTTCCTACAATGGATTAAGAGTGCCAAAACACCCAAAGAAGCTTGGGAGACGTTGACAACTACTTTTACAAAGAAGAATGATGCGAGATTACAAAGGCTTGAAAATGAGCTTTTGTCGATCTCTCAACGAAATATGACGATCAACCAATACTTTTCAAAGGTAAAATATTTTCTTATGAAATATCAAAATTAGATCCTGAGAATACTATCATGGAGACAAGAATGAGGAGAATCATTATTCATAGTCTAAGGCTAGAGTACAAAGACATAATTACAGCCACACAGGGTGGGCCACAAAACCAATTTTATATGAGTTGAAAAATCTGTTGGCAAATGAAGAAGATCTGGAGAAGCCATTATTAAGCATCTGTATAAAAGATGAAGATAAGGCGTTTTTCAGTAAAAAGTAAAATTTTCAAAGAAGGGATGAGAGGAAAAGCTCACGTCTAGGGGAAAACTAGAAGAATCAACATCAAAGAAGTGAGCGACATGACAAGCAGGCAAACCAAAGCTTCAACAAACGACAAGCGAAGAAGTGCTATAATTATGGAAAGAAAGGACACTACAATAGAGATTGCTGGTACAAGAAAGCTGAAGGTAATGTACCTACTTCCCATAACCAACAATAAGAAGAAAAAACTTGGGATTTTGAGACCTCTTATGCAGTTAAAGAAACTAATCAACAAGAGGAGCTTGTCACATGCCACTCTAACAAAGAAGAGAATATTGCACTTGCAACTGTAAGTGAGAAATTGGTTGATTATGAACATGATTGGACCGTTGATTCATGATGTTCCAATCACATGACTGGTGGTGAGAAAAAACTCGTCAACATGGGCATATAAAAAGGCGATCGAGTAGTGGTGACTGCAAATAATTGAAAAATGTCAATAACTCATATTGGCAAGACGGTGTTCGTGACTCAGCACAACTCAAGATAAGTGGAACTTCAAAATGTCTACCATGTTTCAGTATGAATAAAAACTTATTATCTGTAGCGCAATTAACAGATTCTGGTAACTATGTCTTGTTTGGGACAAATAATGTAAAAATATATTGGAACTTAAAAGTTACAAGCACACCAATCATGGAAGGGAGTGTTGATTTTTCCCTGATTTTCTTATCATATTTGAGTTTTAGTTTTACCTTGAAGGAAAGTTAAAGCATTACCATAATTGCTTTTACTTTTCATGAAAGGAAAATATAATTCTCTTCCATATTTGGTTATTCTTTCCTTATACGAAAAGTTTGGAGATCTATAAATTGAAGATCCCTATTCTTCCAACATAATAGGATCTACAATGTAGTCATTTAGAGACTTTTGTTTATGGGGAGATTTTCTCTCTATAGTTTTTATGTTTTTTATATTAGTTTTTAAATATGTAGGTTAATTGGTCATATCATATAATAATATATGTTTCTTTTAGTATAGTTTTATATGTCATCTAATTTATCAACATATGATTTACAATTGTAAACTTTTGCATGACTTCCTAATCACTTTCAAACCCAACAAGTGGTATTAGAGCCATGGTTCAATGGTTCATCAAAGTTAAAGACATGTTCAAGATTGTTTCAAATCAATTTGCAATCAATTTGATGATAAATAAGATTTTTGTCCAGCTACATGTGGATAAGAGATTTGAACCATATTTTCAACATTTCTGTTGCTGCATCTTTGAAAATAAAAATAAAATAGTTTTAAACCATTTTAAACCCATATATTTTAAAATTTATTTTTAATCATGACAAACAACAGTGGTAAAGACTATGTGAAGAACGAAGATATCATGCACGTGAAGAAGACGGATCAAGTTTTGTCAAGAAAATCCAGCCAAAAGGGGAGATTTGTTAGGGTTTTTCCCTGATTTTCTTGTCATATTTAAGTTTTCATTTTACCTTGAAGGAAAGTTAAAACATTACCATAATTGATTTTACATTCATGAAAGGAAAATATAATTTTCTTCCATATTTGGTTATTTTTTCCTTATAAGAAAAGTTTGGAGATCTGTCAATTGAAGATCTCTATTCTCATAGCATAACACAATGAGATCTACAATGTAGTCGTTTAAAGACTTTTGTTTATGGGGAGATTTTCTCTGTACAGTTTTTATGTTTTTTTATTAATTTTTAAATTTGTAGGCCAATTGGCAGGGGCGGGCGGACCCACGTGGGTTCCAGGGGTTCACCCGAACCCCTTCGGAAAAAAAATTACAATGTATATATAATGTAAATTTTCTGTATTTATGTAGATATATATATTTTGAAACCCTCAATGACAGGAGAAGCTTATAGTGCAGTGGCAGGTCCCCTTGAAGTTAAGCTTCACGTCGAGAGTTTGAATTCCCGTGTTAGCGTTTTATTTTTAGTTTCAGTTCTGTTATTTCACGTTTTATTTTAGTTTTTAATTTTAAAAATCGTGCTAAAAGTGTGGTTTTAAACCCAAAAGAATTCAAGGGTCTCATTCCTAAAAGCTAAATAACTTTTCACTTCCCAAATTCCTAAATCACTTCCAATTCGTTCTTTCCCAACACTCAAAATCAAATATTAAAATCATTTCCCATAATTTTCTATTAATTTGTTTCATACTTGATACTTCATACTTGAATCTATTCAATTTGAAATGAAAAAAATCAAAATTCGTACTTATTGCTTAAAAGGTAAAACCCTTTTCTCTTCTTCTTCTACTTCTTCTTCTTCTTATTCTTCTCTTTCATTTTTCAAGAAATTAAAACTAAAAAATTTGTAGCAATAATTTCAAAAAATAAAAGGGTCTTTATTTTTTAAAGGTTGTAGTAGCTATGATTATCTGAAGTGGAGGCTTAAAGCTAAAATCTAAAGAGTTAATTGTTTGTCTTTTCTCCAAGGTAAGCTCTTCTCTCCATTTTTCTTGAAAAGTTTGTCTTTCTTGATTGAATATTGACTTTATTCATTTTAAATTGTGATTTTTTTTTTGATTGCTACTTCTTTCTTTGGTTGTTGTAACTAGATGTATGAACCATTTGAATTTTGATGGTAATATCTAATGTAATTTGTTAAAAAATATCTTTAATGCATTTAACAATTCAACTATTTTGTATAGATTCATAGTCAATGGAGACGTACTTTATTAAAGTATCAAATTCAAGTTCTATTGCTCAGAATCAACCTAATCGGGAAGAAAATGCTAATCATTTGGAAGTACCATCAGATTCTTCTCAAGAATTTGATCTAAGTTCTTTAAAGACTGATCCAGGTGAAAGAACTCAAATCTTGGAATTTAATCCAAATCATCATGACGCTATTAGAAGATCTTATCTCCAGAAAAACCTTGTCAACCTCTTTTAAAAGAATTCCCATAAACAGAGATTTATGGAGATATGCGTCGTTTTAATCATAAATGGTTTAATGAATTTCCTGATTGGCTAGAGTATAGTATAAGTAAAGATGCATCCTTTTGTTTGTATTGTTATTTATTCAAGGGAAACAACAATCTTCTAGGTGGAGGTGGAGCATTTTCGATTATGGGGGTTTATGAGTTGGCATAAAAAGGCTAGTTTACAAACACATGTTGGTGGGCATACTAGCATTCACAATCAATCAAAAGAAAATGTGAAGATCTAATGCGACAACAACAATCTATCCATGCTTCATTTGAGAAACAATCCAATCAAGATAAGCATGGGTATCGAATCCGCTTAGCAACTCCAGTTGATGTAGTAAGACTTTTTGTGAAACAAGACTTGACATTTCGAGGTCATGATGAATCTAAATTATCACTTAACAGAGGTAATTTTCTTGAGTTTCTTCCATTTTATGCTAGAAAGTGTGATGAAATTTGTAGTTTTGTATTGGAAAATGCTCCTCAAAATGACCAAATGACTTGTCCAAAGATTCAAAAAGATATTGTGATTGCTTGCAATATTGAAACAATTAAGAGCATCATAAAGGAACTAAATGGTGATCATTTTTCTTATTGGTTGATGAATCTTTTGATGTTTCATGCAATGAGCAAATGACGGTTGTTTCACGATATGTTGATAAAAGAGGATTTGTGATGGAGAGACTTCTTGACATTGTTCATGTTAAAAATAATAGTGCTTTATCTCTAAAAGAAGCAATTGTAAATTTACTTTCTCAACATTCCTTGAGTCTATCTTATGTGCATGGACAATGCTATGATTGAGCAAGTAATATGCAAGGTGATATCAATGGCCTCAAGATGTTTATTAAGAAAGGAAGTAGATCGGCTTATTCCATACATTATTTTTCTCATCAACTTCAATTAACTCTTGTTGGTGTTTCTAAAAGATGTCTTCAAGTTGGAGAACTTGTACATTTGGTTTCAAATATTTTTAATGTGTTGGCGGCTTCTTATAAACATATGAATGATCATCGGGAACTTAAAAAAAAATATTCAAGAGGCTTTTGATATGGGTGAGCTTAAAACTGGTAGATGCTTGCATCAGAAAGTTGGTATTTCTAGAGCTTGGGATACTCATTGGGGATCTCTCTTCAAATCTTTTAACTATTTTATCCTCAAGTTTGGTTCAATTATGGACATTCTTGATAATATTGTTGAAACTGCACATTCTATGGATGAAAGATCCAGGGCAACCTGATATATCTGAATTGCTCAAACATATGATATTGCATTTGATGAAAGACATTTTAGGAATTACTAATGATCTTAGTACATGTTTATAAAAAAAGGAGCAAGACATTGCAAATGCCATGCTACTTGTTAAAGTTGCCAAGAGAAGGCTACAAGAGTTGAGGGAAAATGAAAGACAATATTTATTTGTTGTTGAGGTGTCTACATTTTGTATCAAGTATAATATTTTGGTACCTAATTTTGATGAGTCGTATGTTAATTCTGGAAGATCACGATATGAATCTGTTGATTATACTGTTTTTCATCATTATCGTGCTGAAGTATTTTGTAAAATAATTGATTGGCAATTACAAGAACTCAATGATCGTTTTAATGAGGTGACACCTGAGTTTCTTTATGGAGTTGCTTGTTTGAATCCAGTAGACTCATTTTCAAGTTTTGATATTCAGAAAATAATGAGAATGACTGAATTATATCCCGAAGACTTTGATGAACTTAGCATGTTTGCACTTGAGAATCAACTTGCAAATTACATTATTGATGTCCGTGATATCGATAAAAGGTTCTCTGATTTACATGGGCTTTGTGATCTTTCAAAAAGATTGGTTCAGACAAAAAAACATTCATGTTATCCTCATGTATTTCGTTTGGTGAAATTTGCTTTGCTTCAGCCAGTTGCCACTACATCGGTTAAAGAGCTTTCTCGGGAATGAACTTTATTAAGAATGAGTTGCAAAGTCAAATGAATGATGAGTTCTTGAGTGGTTGCATGGTTCCTTTTATGGAGAAATATGTGTTTAATGATGTTTCAACGAATGATATTATTTTGTCTTTTCAAGCAATGAAACCTCGTCGAATAGTATTGTAAACGTGCTTGAAAAGTATTAGCACTGACCTCCTTTTGGAGTTTGTAGTTAGCACTCTATTCCTAGAATGAGACATTGTGAAGTGCTATTTTTTTTTTGTTCTAGTTAGCACCATTTTTTGCTCTACGTAGCATCCTAGTTCTAGATTAACACATTGTAAAAGGGTAACCTTTTGTTTTACTGTAATCACTCATGTTAGTTTCGGGTCTTTTGTGACAAAACTAACTTGTTGTACCTATAAACTATATACTACTACTTCCTTGAAATTTTATTTTGTTGGCTTATTTATACGTTTATACTTTTATTTTTTGAACCCCCTGAATGAAAATTTTGGGTACGCCACTGCCAATCAGTCATATCATATAATAATATATTTCTTTTAGTATAGTTTTATATGTCGTCTAATTTATACTTGTAATTATAAGCTTTCGGATGACGCCCTAATCAATTTTGAATCTAACATGGAGAAGATTAGAATCAATCTACGTCATGTCAGCGAAGACAACTTATGTTGAGAAAACACGGAGTAATGAAACAACTGATCTATGGCATGCACGTCTTGGGCATGTGAGCTACAACAAACTAAAAATCATAATGCAACAGTCAAAATTAAAAGGTCTTCCCCAGCTTGAGATTAGAGGAGACTATATATGTTGGATGTCAATATGGGACAACACATCAACTTCCCAATGGAAAATCAAAGTATCAAGCGAAGAAGCCATTGGAGCTAATACACTCAGACGTGTTTAGACCAGTGAAGCAGTCCTCCATCAGTGATTATCGTTATATGGTAACATTCATTGATGACTTCTCAAGGTATGTACTTAAAAGAGAAATCTGAAGTATTTGAGAAGTTTAAAGAGTTTCAATATACTGTGGAGAATGATATTGGAAGAAAAGTCAAATATTTTCATACAAACAATGGGGGAGAATACACATCACGAGAGTTCAATAACTATCTTAAAGAGAAGTTGATAAGACGACAACTAACTTGTCCAAATACTCCACAACAGAGTGACTGAAAGAAAAAATAGACATCCAACAAAGATATGCAGAAGTATGTTGCATAGTATGAATGTACCATCAAGGTTTTGTATATAATGCATGAAGACTGTTGTCCACATCACCAGCAGGCTACCGCAGACAAGATTGAGATTCATCTCACCATTTGAGATACTTAAAAAGTGATTTCTATCGTAAGACACTTTCGAGTTTTTGGTTGTATGTGCTATGTGTTCGTGTCAGATCATCTCCGCAGCAAGTTTGATAAGAAAGTTGTTTGTTGCATCTTTGTTGGATACGACAAACAAACAAAAGGATGGAAGTATTGTGACCCTAACACAAATCAGACATATGTGTTAAGAAATGTTGTATTTGATGAAGCATCATCATGGTGGTCTGAAGAAGTCACATTACTAGATTCAATAGAATTAGAGAAAAAGCTACAACATAAGCTTGAAGAACAAGGACAAGGAAGTAAAATAGAATTACAACAAGAGGTATGTGAAATACTTGAATCACATAAAAAAGAGATATCTTCAACCGGAGAAAATAAGAGCCCGTGGAAAATTGGAATTCATTAAACTCCAGAAGAGTTGCATGGAGTACAAAAAACTCCTCAACTACGAAGATCCACACGATCGAAACTCTAAAATAGTAAGTATATAAATGTGGCGCTGGCTGAGGTTGACAAAGTCAATGAACCTACCACCTTCGAAGAGTAGTGAATGGAGAATGGCAATGGAAGAGGATATTTCAGCCTTAAAGCTAAACCAAACTTTGGAGTTAGTGGCTAAACCTATGGATGTTAAACCCATATCATGTAAGTGGGTATATAAGCTGAAAATATGTCCTGATGGATCTATCGAGTGGTACAAGGCACGATTAGTAGCTCAGGGATTCTCACAAGAGTACGGTCTTGACTATGACGAGGCATTTAGTCCCGTGGAAAAAATTACTATTGTTCGTGTGTTACTAGTTCTGACAGCTAGTATGTCTTGGACACTGTGGTAGATGGATGTGAAGAATGCTTTTCTTCATGGAGAAATGGATCGCGAAATATTCATAAATCAACTACAAGATTTTCTGAATAGAGTCAATCCTGATTGTGTGTGCAAATTGAAGAAAGCTTTGTATGGTTTGAAGCANCCCCCCCCCCCCCCCCCATGGTATGGAAAAATTATTGAGTTCCTGATCTAAAGTGGCTATCAAGTGGCATCAACAGATTCAAGCTTATTTGTAAAAGCTCGTGAATAAAGGTTAGCTATCATATTAGTCAGTGTAGATGATTTAATCATCACATGATATGACTTCGATGAGATCTATCAAAGTAAAATAAATTTGATGGTGTGATTTCAAATGAAGGAGTTGGGCGAACTAAAACATTTCCTTGGTCTTGAGGTTAAACAAAACAAAGGATGAATTATTCATTGGACAACAAAAGTACGCGAGAGATCTACTCCATAAATATGGAATGATGAGTTGCAAGATATCTTCTACACCAATGGAGCCTAACTTAAAACTATGTCCCCATGAAGGAAAAGACTTGGAGGAAGAGACAATGTATCGTCAACTTGTCAGTATTCTTATCTATTTAACATTGACCAAATCGGATATTGCCTTTGCGGTTGGAGTAATTAGCAGATTTATGCAGAAACCAAAGAAGCCTCATTTGAAAGCAATCAGGAGGATATTAAGGTATGTGAAAGGAAGTATTGGCTATGGACTATTCTATATGAAATGAGCTTCTTGCAAGATAATCGAATATTGTGATGTTGATTAAGCTGGTGACCATGATACTCGAAGATCAACCACTTGATATGTTTGCAATCTTGCATCAGCCGTAATATCATGGTGCAACACAAGACAACCAACTATTTCACTTTCAACTATATAAAATAGATATCGAGCAAGAATGATGGCAAGACAAGAGAGCACATGGCTAAAACAACTCATGTAAGGCTTGCATCAACATCAAAAGATATGGTACCACTATATTGTGACAACTGGTCAGCTATTCGTTTGGCTGAAAATCCTGTATTTCACGCTTGGACGAATCATGTGGAAGTACACCATAATTTTCTTCAAGAAAAAAATTCTTCAAGGCAAAATTGAAATGAATCAAATCAGGACAGAAGAGCAAGTAGCGGACATATATTCACAAAGAGCCTGGACAACATGAAGTTTATAAGATTTCAAGAAGTGGTTGGAATGATTGAAAGAGAAAATAAAGTTGGTGCTAAGGGGGAGTGTTAAGAAATCATCACCAACTTAATTAATATCCATGACATTTCAAAGAAGAATCTATAATATTCAAGAGTTATAAATAAATAAAGGAAGATGTATTCTAGAGAGAAAAGTCTGGGGTGTTCTAGAAAAGGTAGTTCTATTGGTAGTCAGAAGAACATTCTAGAATATATATAGTAGCAAAAACCCTTAGCTAAATTCTTCCATCACCGCCTATAAATAGAGGTGGTTCATTCGAGTTGTATCTAACCAAGTAAGAAAACAAGAAAGAAAATAAGCAAAAAAGCAAACAACAAGTGATTGAGAAATAAGAGAGAGTTACTGCTAGAGTGTGAGTGCAAGAAATATTTGTCTGTAAGAATTGTAAGACCGAAGCGGGTTCTTACTTTGATATAATATAATTTAAGTTGTGAGAAATCAATTGTGCCCATCTGCATAAACAATATCCAACATTGTTCTCATTGTATACTATAAATAATAGAAAAAATTACCTATATACACACCTTCCCCCCCCCCCNCCCCCCCCCCCCCCCCCATAATTTCCATTATTCCCTACCAGTTCTAAAATTTTCCAAAATCTCTTATTTTTTAGGACTACACAAAACTGCCGGATACATAATCCACACGATTTTTTTCTCCCTTTTTCACGCCACAAATCTTTCCACCGTTACCCCATTAATCCATTTATGAATTTAAAATCTTTTCTCTTTCCAATTAATGATTTCAAGTTATTCAAGAGGTGGATCTCTTTCCATGACTTCAGTTTTCATTTTTTTTTTAGTTTTTCATCTTCAACATTGCTTACACCTCTAAGATTGACCAAACAGATGACCACATAGCAGCTTCCATGCTCTTCGCAATAGATTTCAGTCATTCAGGTCTTTCACCTGGAACTAATGTGAAAAAGAAGACATATTTCATTTCAGAACAGATCTGATAGGCACTTGTTTGTTTCCTTCCTTTAGGTTTGTATGAGAATGGCTTTTTGTGTCTGTTAGGAACATCCTATATAACTCAAAGACTGATCTATAGAATTAGTAAACAATAATGTCTTCATTTCAACATTATGATACATTAAAATTTTATCATGTACAATATATCGTGTTCAAATTACTACATTATCTTGCGGCTATAGTTTGGGATACATTAATTATATTTTTAATGTATCTAGTCAATTTTGTTTCTTAATTAATGTATAATGACTTTTTTTCAACACTATGATACATTACAATTTTATCATGCACGGTGTATCATGTTCAAATATTAGCTTTCATACATAACCTTAATTAGTTTTGATACTTGATACAAAACTTCTACCAAATGTATCATTGATCAAAAGTTTGATTAAAAAATTGATTTTTTTTGAAAGAGTGGAAAGAAGAATTTTGGGATCTAAAAGCACATTACATATACATCAAACTAGTAATGTATCAATTTGTAACTAGTAATGTATCACGACTTATATATCAATGTACAAATTAAAAAAATAAAAAACAGAGGGTATACATAGCAAATCCAAACAACTTGAATCAAAATTGAAAGGATCGTCAATGAACTTGAAGATTCAAAAGGAAATCGTTTGTCCAACAATAATTCATCACTTTTGCATCCTTCACAACTCATCTCGCTAACCCAAAATTTCGACAACAGTTTATGAATCAAATCTGAAAGGTTTCTTCGCTGAATGGGGGGGAGGGGGGCAATTTGAAATTTTGAATTTTTTAGTTCTCGATTTGTCTCTGTATGATTGAGAGTAAGAAGAAATGTAAGCGTAATTTATGAGATTTAATTAGATTTTCATATTTTTATTTCCTTTTTAGCGCAATAGAATAATTCTTCTTTGTATTAGAATTAATGTATCTAGATGGTGAATTAATGTATCCGGATGATGACTTATGTATCCGGAAGGTTCAAATTTTAAGGGATTATTGTAATTAGAAAAAGAGTAGGGATAAGATGTACTTTACTCTTTACACTATGAGATTTATGTAAGTTATACTAAAGAAAAAAAGACATAAAATCACCACTGAAGTTGTCCCGAATTTTCAAAAAGACACCTTGACTTTGCAACCGTCCTATTACCCCACTAAACAATTATGAACTTATATTGTTATATTATTTTTCAATCAGCCCCAAATTTTAAGAAGCAAGTGTGTTCACACATCAATCATTACATGACACGTGTTAAGTTAATTAAAAGTTAATTTTTTTTTCATTTTAAGTTTTCTCTCTCTCTCTCTCTCTCTCTCTCTCTCTCTCTCTCTTAATTTTTGACTTATTTTAATTTTGATTTCATCTTAAATTTCACTTCATCCATCCCTCCATTTTCTTTCTTTTTCTTCACCTCCCACCCTCACCCCACCCCCACATCAAGTTGAACCCCTCTCCTTTTTTTTTTCTTTTCTTTTTCTTCTTCTTCTCCAATCAAATTCTTTATTTAGTGATTTTTTTTATAAAAAAAGAAGTCATATTGTTTTCTAGGCTTTATTGAATTATTGATAACAAAACTAATTATTTTTCTGAGAAAATTTAAAATTTTGAAGGTGTCATCAATTACTCTTTTTCATTTAACTTCAAAATTAGAAATGATAATTTTAAAAGAATTAATGAATTCCCCGAAAATTGAAAGAACTTGATTGAAGTCGGATTAAAAAAAACTATATGATACCTCCTAATCATCTTGAAATCTAATGGATTTATCAAATTGTTCGAAATGTAATTAAATTTTTTGATAAAGTTTTAAAATTAAAGAGAGTAAAACTAATAGTAGTAAAAAAAGGAAGGTGAAGTTGTAGTAAAAATGGTGACATTGGAAGTGAGAAGTTTCAATGGAGATAACAATGAATTTTTGAAGAAGAAAGAAGAAAGAAGAAAGAAGAAAGAAAGAGAAAAAATAATAAGGAAAAAAAAAGGTTAAATAATAAGAAAATATATTTTATGATAAAATAGTTGTAATAATAAAATTATAGTAGTTATTTTATGTTGCTCACTCTCTTTGAGAGAGTGCACACACTCTCTATGTAAGGTGGACAAAAAATGTTGTAATAATATCAATTCAAGATTGTTTAGTAGGGTAATAGAATGCCCACATAGTTAAGGTGTCTTTTTGAAAATTCGGAACAAGTTCATGTGTCATTTTATGTCTTTTCTCTATACTAAATAATAAAAGGGAAAAGAAGCTTCATAGAAGATTGAAGCATTACCACATTTGGTACTCAAATTTCTTCTAATATAAGATATGATTATTTATGTGAAAATCTCACACTTAACTCCAACTTTATATATAGTCTGCTTTTACGTATCTCCAATATTAATAGCTTCCCATTCATATTTATACTCTGTGAAAAAAAACACTAAAAGAACTAATAAAATTAAATTGTTTTTCAACAAACGCATGATTTAATATCGTGACACGATTTAAACTATTTTTTGCCTTCATTTTGAAGTTATAAATTGGACCCCCAATTTTAATTCCGTTTTATGACTATGTTCTTGGAATGATACAAATATTTGCCAGCCAAAAATTGATAATTCATTTGAGGAGTGTTTCCTTATTGCCTAGACCACCTTGAAAATTTCAGAATATAAGACTCAATATCTACCTCTTATTTTGACTTCATTCCCCTTTCATCATCCATCCCTATTTAATTGGTCATGATTTTAATAAACTTTTATTTCATGAAGTTCTTGAGAGTAAATATATGTGTACCCCATTGAAATTAAAATTCTATACTCTTACATAAAAATAGATTTATACAATGACACTTAATTATTTTATGAAAAATTATTCAATATATATTGAGAAGTCAATTAAATTAACCATTTAGTTAATTAATAAATAGGAGAACAAAAGTTAAGATCAGTGGAAGATAAAGTAATCAAATACTCTATCCGTCCACTTTTATTTGTTATGTTGCGCTTTTTGAAAGTTAATTTGATTAATTTTCAAAGTTAAATTAGATTACATTAATTCGATATTTAAAAAAAATTAGATATTCAAAAATTATACGAAAAGTACTATAAATTGCAATTTTTTGCATTTCAATAAGATGAAAATATACATCGTAAAATATTAGTCAGAGTTTTTATAGTTTGACTCTAAAAAAGGAAACTATGACAATTAAAAGTGGACGGATGTAGTAGTAGGATTGATCTTAATTTTTGTTGATTTCTTTATTGAGATATGTGATGACATTAAATCTTTTAATTAATGTTGAATGATCGTAATATCTTATAATTTTTTCAAAAAGAAAATAGTATTTTCTTTTGATAGCTTATGATTCCTCCAAGAAGAAAATAGTAGTTACTTTTAATATTTGAATGTTAAGAAAGGATCATTTCTAAATTTGATGGGGGTGATTATTATCGCGCGAAGCACGGCGCAAATTATTTTTTTAAACGCGAGGAGCAAATTAACTGCTCCTTCCGTTCATTTATATTTGTCATTGTTTGACATAACACATTCATTAAGAAAATATTTATTGGTATACGTATTTTTTTACCAAATTATCCATATTAAATGATATTTAGTATTAGGTCTTGAAAACTGATTTGTAAAATAAGTATTTAATACTGAGGGTAAAACATGAAAAAAAATAATTGTCTTTTCTTGATATGTCAAAAATGACAAGTAAACGTAAAAATCTATTTTAAGAATCAGTGATCAATAAAAGTGAACAGAGGGAGTAGTTTCCTAATAATAGGAAATAATAATTAAATGATGATTTTTTTTCGCGTGGAGCAAACTAACCAGTTCCTACTAGAAAATACTCATATGTTCGTTTTTATATGTCACCTTTTTAGATTTCACTTGCATAAGAAACTAAGTAAGTTTACAATTCTACACTTATTTAATGTTTTTTTGAAGTCAACTTTTCAATAAATGACAAATAAATGCATCTTTCATTTTTAATTTGTTTGTTGAAATTTCTTTTTCAAATTAAGATTTTATAGAGTAATGTAATGGTGAAAGTAATTAATCAATATATGAAGTAATTAGAATGAACATTAATTACTTACTAGTTTTTCTAGGTTGGTCAAATATCTATTTTCAAGACTAATTAACTATCAAGGGTATAATAAAAATAATATTGTAATTTATGCATTGATTTTATAAAATGACAAGTATTATAGACTAACTATTTATAGTAAAAATGACATATAAAAAGAAACTGAGGGAGTACTAATTAAATGACAATTTTATCCAATGTTGTATTTATTTCTAAATGATAAAAAAGTTTATCAATTTCACTTGAGTTATGGGCTAAATTCATTCCTAAATTTTGACCTAAATATAAGGTGCATCTTGTATTACCTCAGTGAACAAAATATAACTCTCCTCAGTGAACAAAATATAACTCTCTTCATCTTTCAGCTTGTCAAAATAATAATAACACATTATTACTGCACTTGTTCAAGAAGAAATGAAACAAAGTCTGTCAAGCAACGAGAATACTTTTATTGTACTTGTAGCGCATACTGTTTGCAATAAATTTTAAAGTGATAGAAAATATTTTACAATCACAAATAAAATATGAAGAAACAAAAATATTTCATTAAAATAATATGGATACAATTTTGTTCCTCCCTTGATTCTTCTCTCTCAATTTTCTCTGTGATTTGAGGGTCGTTAGTGACGTACTTCTTGAAGGAGGATAATTTAGACTTGATCTCCATGAAAGAATTTGTGAATCTTCTTGAAATATTTGATTATTAAGAAGAGTTTGACATATCTTGATCCCTTTATGAATATCCCACGAGTTTGATCCCTGAATATTCCATGAGTTATTGAAATGTCTCTTAAGAGAATATAATACCATTTATATAGGCATAAACTAGAGTTTAGAGGAAAGTAGCTCCAAAAACCCTAACTGAAATAGAAATCATGATGTAGAGTCCTACAAAATTTTGATTTCTACACATTATAACTGTTGGCGCAAGATTTTAATGATAAACAATTGTGGATCTCTGCAGGTTAACATGACATCAAAAAAGGAAAGAATCAAAGCCAGTTCAGAATGGAACTATCACAATATTTGATCAACCCAGAAATCACCATTCAAGAATCCCTGAAATCGCGGCAATCAAGATCTTCTATAATCAAGAAAGATCTTGATACAAGGAAGATAACAGCTACAATCAAAAGATTCATCAATCAAGGAATATGACAATCAACAAGAATTCAATAAAGAGATCAAGGACCATCAAAAAGGAAACCGAAGATTAGCCTTAACATTATTCTTTGGAAAATAAGGATTTTCATTGACTTCTTTTTCAAAGATCAAATCTCTTGGGTTGCTATCTCTTCATATAGAAGATTCAAGTCTCAACACTATAAAAGTTGTGTCTGCCAAAGAAGAGGGTGTACAACGAGTCTTAATCATCCTACATTCTCTACTCTACTTTTAACAAGCATTATATACTTAGTTTCTACAGTGTAAACAAAAAAATATTGTTGGTAAGACTTTGTATCAAAAGAAAAGAGAAAGAAAAAGATTGAGTATAGACATAAGAACTTTACTCAAAACTTGTACTCACTACAAAAATTCTAAAGGCTAGAAGAGAACACCCTTGTAACCCAAGGACACTGGACGTAAGATCCACATTGTATCCCAACTAGTATAGAACATCTTGTGCACTTTCAAGTCTGTTTACTTATTTCTGGAAACAACAGGTGACTAGTGACTTTCATAAGTTGACTAGTCAAAGAAGAAAATAAAAAAAAAACAATTCACCCCTCTTGCACTTTCAATAACAAGTTTAATACGAAAGTGCACATGCATATCAATCTTTTTTAAACAAACTAAACAAGAATGAGTGCCATAGTATTACGAGGAGGAGAATAAGCTAAGCAATTCTAGTCCATTTGCTGACATTGTTAGCAGCAGTAACATTATCATGCTTTGTCCCAATACTCTTGTTATAAAGAACAATACCAAATTCACTCCCAACAACAAATAATGATAATGTTATTAGTCCTTGGATTGGTGCACCACCACCAAAAAGTATAAAAAAAGTTGATCAATCTTTCAACTTCCTCTCAACTTTCAATAGAAAATTATATTTATCTAGAAAAGCGAATCCAAAATTTAGAGTCAGTGTGATATTTAAAAAATTATGATACTAATTAATGCAGTTGAGAATGGTGCCTCTCTAGATACCCAACTTTATAAGAAGGTAAAACTAATCCTACTTTAATTTTATTTTAATCTATCGATCTAGTGTCCAAATACTTTATCTATCCATTGTTAAATGAGTGCAACATTGAAACTATCCAAACCCTAAATAAGAAAAGGAAAGAAGAAAACTTGCAAATCCTTCTGAAATTTCATCAAACATGTAATGAACATCTTAACACTGACTTAGAAAATCTTGGTTATTTCAAATTGTGACAATAATTTCTATCAAAATGACAAAGATGAAGAGAACATGAATGCATTAAACAATTAAGCACTACAGGAACAAGAAAGAAGATTTTTTTTTTTTTTTTTTTGCAAATGATAACATAGGATTGAAAATTTCTTCAAAAGGTTTTCACTATTTTAGATCTAAGGAAAGATAAGTTTTTGTAAAAAATAGATGGAAAGTCACATGCCTGATACTTTATTTTTTGTTGATGTCGTTAGTTAAAAGAATGACGGATCTTGCAATTTTTAAATAGAATATGGATATTTTTTGCTTACTAGAAGGGTGAATTACATGGGCATTTTCCTGGGGATTAGTACGAAAATTTGCAGGAAAATAAGTTTTCTACGAATTTTTGTACTAATCCCTAAGAAAATCTCATATAATTCACAAAGATGTAGTTTAGGCTTGTGCTATAGTTCAAGCATGATTTTAGCCAAAAACTCTTTAAAAGTATTTTAGAGACTTTGATGCAGTACTATATGGTTCCATGAGTCTACATATTTGTAATGTGTGTTATTGTCTTATTCAACTAATTATTACTTCTTCTTTAGTTTCTTTTCTATTAAGTGCACTGATTACGGCAGTAGAATATCTAGAACTTCTGACAATGTTTAGTACTTCTTCCGTCTATTTTTATTTGTCATATTACATATTTCGAAAGTCAATTTAATTAATTTTTAAAGTTAAATTAGATAACATTAATTCGATATTTTAAACAAAAAAATTTAGATATTTAAAAACTATATGAAAAGTATTATAAATTTTGCATTTGTTTGCATATCAATATGATAAAAAAATACACTGTAAAATGTTAGTCAAAATTCTTATAGTTTGACTCTAAAAAGGAAACCATGATAATTAAAAGTAGACGGAAAAAATCATCATCTTCTGTTTTTGTTATATATTTATTATCACTCACTAAGACCATCTCCAAGTCATCTCTATTTTACTCTCCATTCTCTATATTTGGAGAGTAAAATAGAGAATGCCCACTCCAATTACTCCCCTCTATATTACTCTATATACTCCATTTATATAGAGAGGTGAATAGTATTTCTCCAAATTTTGAGAACTACTATTCACCTCTCTATTTCACTTTTTGATTATTTTAATATTATTTCTATGACATCATTAATTAAGTCTTTATTATTTGCAATTATTTTCTAATGTAATACAACATCTAAAAATATATTATTGACAAGTTACTACTTCCATCCGAATTAATGATTTTTCTATTTTTTTTAAATTAGGACTTTAAATATGTAATTTAAAAATCATTTTAATTTTATTTATATTATATAAGACTATTAATTAAGTGTCTAATATTTGCAATTATTTTCTAAGTAATATAATATCTAAAAACATATTATTGATAAGTATATTACTTCCAACCCGAATTGACAATTTTTCTAATTTAATTTTTTAAATTTTTTTGTCACGTTAAATATGTAATTTAAAATTATAATTACTTTTCACTATGAAGAATGCACAAAGTTTATATGATAATTCCAACAATCAACTTTTATGTTATAGTGATAAATTATTAAACTACACTTTTTAATGAGCATGAAAATACTTGATGCAATAGTTCAAAAATGGAATAGGGGAAGTAAATTAGTATACGAAATAATTGGATACAAATGAAATTGTTAATTTAAACAATTTTTAGCTACACATAAATAAAATAAGGACAAAAAATTATTCATTTTGAACTCCGCAATGCATTAATAGAGCATTTATGAAAGAAATGTAATAGCCTTGAAAGTTGAATATCTATGTAAAAGTTAAAATAACTTTTTCGATGATGCAATATTTATTATGTAATTGTATTTCATCAATGATTTCATTTTGATTTGAATTGTTCATTTATATGTATTATATATAATATGTGTTGCAATTATGTTATTTAAAAATTTAGAATAAAATATTTTTTATTTAATGAAGAATTTGATAAAAATAAAATTTTATATTACATGAAAATTATATAGATTATAGGGTGATTATTTGAAATAGGAAAACAAAATTGAAATAGAAATAATAATATAATATTGAGGAAAGAAAAAAAGATTCGTTTTTAGAAAGTAATGAGTTGAAGTTGATTGTACGAAGAAAATAAAGAACTCTATATTTAGAGAGTAAAATAGAGAATAGAATTGGAGATGCCCAAGTTGTCTTGTTTGAATTAACTAATACCTAATTTTTGTGAAATGTAATATTGATTAAAGAGAGATGATTCCTACAATACATTATTACAGTCGAGTCCAATAAAATTTGAAAATGAATAAATATTACTACTAATTATGTGATAAATAATGATACAAAACTTCAATTTGAAACACAAAAGCCGGGCTCATGATTATGGCAAAAGACAATTGTATCCCGCCTATACCTATGGATGTATAGGTTTTTCATGGTACCTTTTGCTTCTAGGTGGTTTGGTGTTATTGAGTAATATGAACAACAACTTTTCAAATTCAATTTTTAATATGTCGGTTCAATCGAATATGCTAATGTATAAATCAAATTTCTTCCAATCTTTTCAAAACAATAATCAACCCACTGATTCTCATAAATATTACTAATTTTATAATAATTTACTCTATTTTTGTGACTATATATCCAACTACAATATAACATAATTTTTCACTACAACAAAAACAACTTTTAGCAGCAATAAATATTGATATTAATAAAGAGTGTTAAAGTCTTTACCGATATTAGTTAAGTGCCATTAGAACCAATGTCACTAAAGGCTTTAGGGAAATATACAAAGAGTGCTAATTGCCGCTAAAAATACATATTTAACTGCAATTAAGAATTAATTGCCCTTAATTGCCGCTAATGATCATTTTTGATGTAGTGTTTAACTCTATATCCAACTATTAATATGAGATACAATATATAATCATTGCTAATTTTATATTAATTTACACCGTTTCTGATTCTACATATGAACTGCAATATAGCATCTAGACATATTACTCCTACTTCAACATGTCTTCACGAATATTTCAATCAAGATTTACCATCGCAACACATGAATTTGCTTTGAGATAAAATTTTGTATTATAATTTACGGTTAACGATTTAAAATGCATTATATCATCTTAATATTTGAACTTTAGGGATATGCTATACATATATTTTTAGAACTTATTATTTACGGTATACTAATTTTATAACACATAAGACTTTCAAGATCATAACAAATATTTGGCAAGACTTTTAAGTTCACAACAAATATTTAGGGATAGTATTATTATATTTATTAGTAAGAGTAGTTCAAATAAATAAGATTTTAGTCATGTTTTTGCAATACTTTACCTTGGATATTGTTGCAAGAAATTTTATTAATTAATATGAATATTGAGTAGTTCAATACAAGTTCTAAAATATTTCTACTCTTGTAATCTACAAGCTTATAAAAGTTCGGGATAATACATATATTTGACCTTAAACTTGGCTTCAAATTTTAACTTTGACCTCCAACTTTCATAGTGCACAAACAGAAACTTTAACTATCCAACCTTTTAATAAATAAACATGCGTGTCTTACCTGGCAAAACGCTTGATGTGCACGTTTTTTGCGCGAGTTAGGAGTGATTTTTGAGGCCTACAACAGTAAAAAAAATGCTGAAATGACAACTCTACCCTTAATTAATTTTTTTTTTAAGTTCAAAAATGCACGTGTAAAGTGTTTAATTAGTTGGCAGCCATTGAGTGGCTCACTAATACACATGGCAGCGTTTGCATTTCACGCTCTTGGCTCCAAAAATCGCGTGTTTATTTATTAAAAGGTTGGATAGTTAAAGTGCTTGTTTGTGCACTATGAAAGTTGGAGGTCAAAGTTAAAATTTGAAGCCAAGTTTAAGGTCAAATATATGTATTATCCCTAAAATAAATAAAGCAAAAAAAAAATTGGAAATGAAAATTGTATGGGAAATAATTGATATTCTAAATTATAGATCTTAATTATTAAATAGATAAAAACAAGAACCAAAATGAAAAATAAGCCTATAATCTAAAGATATTGTACATACATAGCAAGTGAGACTGATGAAAACCAGAGAAAGCTAATAGCTACATCAAATACAAACTCATGATTTATAAGAATATACAGAGACATAAAGTTTGTATTCAATTAATTTTCTTATTTTTATTACAATATATATTTTCAATTTTTGTATAAATTATTGTAAGTAATTTTAAGTGAAGTAAAAAAATCGTGTATATATATATGTGTATTTATATTTTTATTCATAAATATATAACAATAGTGTTAAATAGAATGTAATAATATTTATTACAATTAATGTATATTTACATTTTTGTCCATAAATATTATGAGTTTATAAGGACATTTTGATAATTTAATTTTTAACTTGGGGGTTTTCTACTTTTAATTGCACGTGTAACCCATACTATTATTTTAAAACTGTTCATTTATAGTTATAATGCTATTATACATATTTTAGAAGTTAATTGAGCTATATATTAGAAGTTGAAGAAGTATGAAAATTTAGCATAATTACATATTCTTAAATCCTTAGGAATAAACTCAGAAGTCATACTGTGTTATGTTCCTACTAATTAAGATATACAATATAATGTACTTCTATATCTCTTAAAAGTTATTGTGAGACTTAACAATTTCATTTGATTGGATTGATAATATTTCTAGGAGAGACCATGCAACTAAATCAAAATTTTAAATTGGAGAATGCAAGGATATATAAAACAACCGTTTGGTGCTAAACCCAAGCTATCACCAAACTGTTGTCACATAGATGTGTGACATCAAATAAATTTCTTAGTTTGTAGTTACTGCCGACATGTTTCTCTACCCAAATAAAGGCTCATACCATTATCAAAACAATAACGTGTTTTGCCCCCCGACGCTTTCATCAGAAATAATATAATGCTTGAACTCAAAATTCAGTAATTGAAACCTAAAATTAAAGGAGAAAATATATAGGTGATGATGCATGCTGATGAGAAAACTTTTAAGAATGGTATAAGCTGTGAATATAGAACCAATGAAAAACTTTTACTTGATTTGATAGACCATGTGATTTATTGAATGTATATACTCTTTTTAGTGCAAATTTATAGAATGTTGTAAAGAATGTGAAAAGGTTATTACTATGAAAGATGAGAGAAACAGAACATTAAGATTGAAATAATTACATGTAACAACTAAGCAATTGAAAGATGTATTAAATATTTTTGGAATACGAAGCAAGTTTTTACTTTCAGATTCAATGTACACAGTGAAAGGTTTTTTGTTTACAATTTTTTTACTGTACTTTTATTAGGTTAAGAACATATTAAATTTGTTATCAATGATTTATGGGTATTTTTGAAAACAATAATAATAATAATAAATATTAAATAATAGTTTGAGATTTAGTATAATATGATATGATTACTATTTAATAGTTATTGATTAATTAGATATTTATATATTTTAATTTAGCATAGGGGTAAAATGGTAATTCAACTTTTCACTTTAGAGGTTCCGACTTTTAGTAATATATGATGATATGATATGATATGATATGATAACCTGAAAAAACAGAACATGACTACTATTCAAATAAATCATAAAACAGAATGGCATGTGCAGCAGGAGCTCCTGAGTTCGACTATTGGTGCTCGTAATGTCTATTCTGTGTGTAGAGGAGGCCATTTCTTGAAAAATTCTACGTCACTGGTGCTCGTAATGTCTATTTTGTGTACAGAGGAGGTTTGAAAAATTCTTCCCATCATGATCATCCGCTGGTGCTGAANATAATAAGATTTACCAAATAGTATAACTGATCCAGAAATACATAAAAGACATGTGGGCAGCCCTTCCCCCTTTGTCTCCTTCACGCCGTTTTTAAGCATCAACATATTTTTCATAAAACACATAGTTATTGTTAGACAATTTTTTTTATGTATGTGCCAATCACATCATAAATTGTTTATCCAAAAGAAACTTTTGAATAAGTAATTTATGATGTGAGTGACACACATAAATAATTAGGGATTATGTCGGTGTAACTTTTGAGCCTATGTGTGTGACACTTAATTCTTAACATTATTAGTTGTAATGACCCTCTAGGTTACTTCCTTTTTATTGCATTCTTTTCAGTATTTAGAGCGTTCCTATAGCAATCTCAAGTCATTTATGACTTGCTGAGACTGACAATTTGGTCATCTAATTGTTCATTTAGTTTTTATGTGATTTTTCATATTTTAGAGATTTTAAAACTTGAACGGTTTACTTCGGTCAAAACTTCAGGTAAAAGGCCTTAGAATGCAATTGTTATGGTTTCGTTAGCTCTAGAATGTCGAGCTTGGTATAGAAGGACCTTTGGTGCGGGTCTGAGGCTTCTGGGCTCATTTTAAGCCACCTTATGAATTTTGGCTTAAAATGGAGTTTGGGAGTGTGACTCACTTTTTGTCGAAACAACCTCGGTTGGAAGTTTTGACATCTCTGTTGTGTCTAAAGTGTTGAATTTAATGAGGTAGCATATTTTGTTTGTTTTCACGGGGTTTCGAACTAATTTCGAGCACCCCACCAGATATTTTGGGACTTGCTGAATCAATTGGTGCAAGACCCTTTTCCTCTTCTCGTTCACGCGCCTCAGGCCGTGTTCACGAGGCCCAGTGATTTTGGCCTCCACGTTCGCGAGCCCAGTGCTTCGCAAAGACTATTGAAGTTGGTCATCGCGTTCGGGGGACTTGAGCCCAGTGGCGGAGACATGATTTTCATCAAGGGGGTTAAAAAAAACTTAGCACACAAATAATGTTCACAAATAAACAAGTCGAATCGGATATAAATGGGTCGGATAAAGAATACTTAATTTAGAGCACATATATCTAAAAATTTAAATAGATCAAACATAAATGTAAAATGCAAACATGAGAAGAGTCCCGAAAGTTTCAAGAATTAAATTCGAAATGACAAAAAAAAATAAAAAATTATTAATTTTGATTCAAATAGACCAACAAAAATCATCACATCATAGAATTTATAACAAAACATAGTGAAACCTATCAAAATATAATTTTACAATTGAAAATGTAATTACCTATATCATTACAATTATACTCTATGAGGTTTCATATCTTGAAATGTCTTAATAATAGCATCATTAGGAATACTATCAAATACATCTTTTTTTACAAAAGACACCAAACAACCACTAAAAAAGTCATCACTCATTTGACTCAACAAGTCATTCTTGATAAACTTAATTGCCGAGAAAGCTCTTTCAACAGATGCAGTGACAATTGATAGAAGTAGACCAAGTTTCACTAAGTGGAATACCAGAGGATAATCTGAATGATTTTTTTTTGTTTGGACTAATCTCTTGGAAAGATCACAAAGTCCATTTAGATCGGAGAACCTTTCATCAACATCACGAACATCAACAATGTAACTTGCAAGTTGATTCTCAAGAGGATCCATATTAATTTCATCAAAGTCATCTGGATATAATTCAACCATTCTCATTATTTTTTTTGATGTCCAAAACTTAAAAATGAGTTAATTGGATTCAAACAAGCAATTTCATGGAGCAAATTAGTAGCCACCTCATTAAAACGATCATTAAGTTCTTGGAGTTGCCAATCAATAATGTTGCAAAATACTTCAACACAGTAATGATGTAAGACTGTATAGTGAGCAAGTCTTCGTTGTGATCTTAAAGAGCTAGCATATGACTCCTCAAAGTTAGGTATCAAAATTTCATGTTTGGTACAAAATATTGATACCTTAACAAGAAGAGAATTTCATTCATCATCCATTAAAACTTGCAACCTTCTCTTTGCTACTTCAACAAGTAGCAGGACATTTGCAACATCTTGCTCTTTTTTTGTAAGCATTTATTGAGCTCATTAGTGATTTCTAATACATCTCTCATCAAATGCAACATGAACACAACCTCAAATGTTTGACAAGATTCAGGAAGTCCCATTGCCTTGGCTCTTTCATCCATACTTCTGTAACACCTCAGTATTTGACAGAGCTAAAAATAGAAAGAATCAAATTTGGAAATAGAAAATCTGAAATTTGGCAAAGTTAACTTAAGTATAAGTTTTGGGTCTACTTCAAATGACCATAACTTTCAGTACAAGATGAGTTAGGTGGCCTATAACATATCAAATGAAAGGTCTTGGAATCCTCTTTCCAACGCCACCAAGGTTGCTAACTTTCGAGCTTGTATGAGGGAGATATGCCTGTTTGAAGTCGGGTTGTCTAGATATGGAATGTTACCTGGATTTAAGAGGGGTATTTTAGTCTTTTCCTTACCCTATCCGATTTAATTCATTTTTGGTAATTATTTAGGGGTCTAAACTAAATTGGTTCAATTTACGCAATTTCAATTCACGCTAGGGTTTTTAGAAAAGAGTTTAAGAGGAGAAAAGAGGAGACAAGTCAAGATTCGTCAAGTTCTTGAGATTTTGGTTGCTGGTTTCGCCAAGGGTTGATCCCTAAAGAGGTATTTGAGTTTACATAGAGTTGGGTTCGTTCACCCACGCATTAATCATGTTAATTTAAGCGTAATTTCATTCTAGAAAGTAGAAAGATATTGAATCGTGTTCTTGAAATTGGCTTTCGTTCTTGAGTTAGGATGAGATTGTTGAGTTCTTGAGCAAATCGTGTCGATTTTAGAATCGTTTATGAGTAGATTCTTGTGTACATGTGCTGGGTATCTGAATCTAAAGAGAAATTGAGAAAAAGAATCGAATCTAGGTAAATTGAGGGTTAGAAAATGAGAAAGAAAAAGCCGGACAGAGAATAAGTACTAGGTCCGTGTCGCAGACTTGTTCCTTCAGAGTGAACTTTCCTCTCCACGTCGCGGAGAGATCGCGGATCCCACTGTCTCAAAATTTATTTCACGACCAAATATTAAAATGCATCTCCTCGTCGCAGACTTGTAGTCAAACAATGTTTTTGACCGTTTCTCATGATTTACTATCTAAAAATACTCTTAATCATCACGATATCAGTCTCTATGAACCGTGTAGCCAACATGGGTAGAAAAGGGTCATACTTTTTAGACGATTCCTTAATAATTTTAGTATAGACTAGTGGATACACTTAGTAGTTAGGTTCTATACCCCGGGTAAGGTATAGGACGACCCTGGCAGCGTGAGGCAAGACATTTTATCATCACATAACTCATAGTGATGATTGTCGGTTAGAGAAACTCCCACATAGATATTTTGTATTCTTATATACACAGAGTTACTTGTATTTTCATATACAAATTGAGTAATTGTGTGTTCTTCAATACACTGAGTTGCTACATGTTTTAAAGCTTTTCTTTATATTGCAACTTTATTACTGCTTTATATTGAAATGGGTAGAGTTCAGTTGAGATGATATAAGTTTCTTCAGTCCTAGTTCAAGCTTATGTCTTGTTTAGTTTTCCCCTTGCATGCTCGTACATTCCATGTACTAAAGCCATTTGTCTTGCAAATACAATTAACCAGGATCAACATCCAGTGTTTCGTTGATCCAGTTGAGTAGTTCAGAGTCATTTGGTGAGCCTCCTTACTTTCTAGGGGATCCCTTTTATTATTGCTCTATCATTTCAGTTGTTAGGATGATAGGGGGTCTTGTCCCGACATCCCTCTTAGTATTAGAGGCTTATAATTAATAGTTCATTAGTCTTGTTATTTCAGGATTTTTGATTATAAGACTTGAGTTGCCTTATTGGCTAGTTGAATGTTTTCTTTTATAACATTCTAGTTTATTTCATGAACTTATCTTTGTTGAGTAAAGTCTTCTGCTGAGTAGGAATCCAGACCAAGGGTTCGCTTGGGGCGATCAATGGTTCTCGAGTGCCAGTCCCGCCTAGGGTGTAGGCTCGGGGCATGACAACTTCGTGCATCAAGAGCAAGTGATTCAAGAGCTTTAAGAATAGAGTCAAACGTAAGAATAAAATTGTTAAATGATTTATAATGAGATCCCCAATGAGTATTACAAGCTCTTGAAAGACCAAGTTGTTGATTCAAGGCCCTACCAGTTGTAAGTTCACCCATATCTAATGCCTCTTGAATTGTTGCTTTTTGAGAATCTCGTAAATCATCCATACGCTTAAAATAAGATCACAATACATTAAAAATATTTGAGATCAATACTACAAGTTTTCCCACTTCAACACACTTTTCAGAGTCCCCAACAAGAGTTATTTGAAGTTGATGAGAAAAACAATGGATATAATGAGCCGATTTACTTTCTTGCCTAATCAACATTTTAAGTCCATTGACAGATTGTCCACGCACACTTGATGGACTCAAAGAATATTGTGCAAGTAAATTAACAATTGCCTCTTTTAAGGATAATGCACTAGTATCTTTAACATGAATAATGTCAATAAATCACTCCATAACAAATCCCATTCTATCAACATATCGTAATACAATAGTCATTTACTCCTTGCGTGAAATATAAAAAAAATCATCAATTAATAAGGCAAACTGGTCACCATTTAGTTCCTCAAGAATAACTTTAACTGTTTCTATCTTGCATGCAGTCACAATATCCTTATGAATTATTGGAGAGGTCATTTGATCATTTTGAGGGGAATGTTCAAGTACATAATCAGGAATTTTATCACACCTTTTTGCATACCATGAGAGGATCTGAAGAAAATTGCCCCTACTAAGTGATGATAAAGATTCATCATGACCTCGAAATATGAATTGTTGAGTTATGAGAAGTCTTACTACATCAACTGTCAACTGAAACACTAAATCAGATATAATATCCACACTCAATTTGATTAAATTGCCTCTCGAATGCAGATTGAATAGACTGTTGTTGTCATAGTAAAGCTTGACATTTCATTTTTGACCTATTATGTTGGCTATTCGGTAGACCAATATGCTTGTCAAGACCACTCTTTTTATTCCAACTCTTAAATCCCGTACATGAAAATACTTCACCTCCACCTTGATTAATGTTATGGTCTTTAAATAGATAGCAATACAAATAATAGGCTGCATCTTTACTAATACTATACTCCAACTAATCATGATATACATCATCAAACCATTCATGATTAAAACAACACATTGATCCAGAAATATTTGTTTGAGATACTCATGCACCTTCAGGTGAGGTTGACAAGGGACATTCACAAAGTATGCTCTTCTAATAACATCACGATGATTTGGATGATAATTCAATATTGGGGTTCTTTTACCGGGATCAAACTTTAAAGAACTTAAATCAAATTCTTGAGAAGAATGTGATGGTACTTCTGAATGATTGACATTTCCTTCTTTATTAGATTGACTATGACCATGAGAGGCTAAACTTGATTTCGATACTGGGTAAAATACTTCTTCATTAAATATTGAGACTGAATCGTAAAGTAAGAATTTAGTTTGAATTTAAGAGAATTAAACACACAATAAGAACTATTACAAAAAAAAACACACACACAGTAAGGACAAAAAAAAAGCTTAAGCAATGGTTATTTGATTATTAAATTAGATTTGTCTATATATCCAATTTTAGCTTAAGGAAATATATAAAATCAACCAAACAAAAAAATTGAAACTTCAATGATATCACTGAACAAAGTCAAAACATTCTTACGAAAAAAATGTGAAGAGATATAAATGCTCAAATAAATCATCCAACTAAGAGAAATCACATCAAAAAATAACGAAATAATGTATATAGAAATCTAGAAAAAAAAAGGGAACCAAAAACTTACCGAAGTAGCTATTAATGGAGACGGAAGAAACGATTGATGAGAGACTTCACGTTTCAACAACAACCAATCCAACAGAAGCAACAAACATCAACAATAGAGCAACATCAAGCAACAACAGTAGGAGCAGCCAACAACATTCGCGGCAGTAACGAGAGAGACCGATGAGAAAATGAAATGTGGAAAAGATCCTAGAATAAGAAAATGGTTTTTTAATATTTGACTTTGAAATTAGGGATTAAACTATAAATCCCAAATTCCCAATCAATGTATTAATTTCTTGGAACTAAACATCATTTTCTAGTTCCATTATTTTAAAAAAATTAAAATGCCTAAAAACTAAGCTGATATAAAAATGCTTTCGGCCAGATTCGAACATGCGACCTCGCTCACACGTAGTGAAATATCATGAATCCCCATCACCACTGAGTTACGCCTTTGGTGTATTTTCAGGGTGTTCAATATTATATATATACATATAAACTAAATATTTGATCTTATATATAAATGTAATTTTTCAACGAAGGGGGTTCGTGAACCCCCTTCATTCAACGTAGATTCACCCTTACTTGAGCCACGTTCATGAATGTCAAGGAGGATGACCTTTCACATTTGTGGGCTCGGTGCCACGATCACAGCGCCTTGGGGGCCCGACCTCTTGCATTCGTGGACTGGACCTACATTTGTAAAGATAATTTGATTGTTCTTTTAAATAAAGACCAGTCCCAAAAATCAGCTTGTGTTCAATTATTATGAACTTGATTTCTCGAGCTATGAAGCTCTAATTTGGGTGACTCATATTGCTATAGGTAATTTGTGAGGCTACGTGTAGGGATCATCGAGAAGGTGTGAGGAGCTCTTTTTAAAGGTAAATTCTCATCCAGAAGGACCTTTCAATGCACTTTATGGCGAATTTAATTAATACAGTTGCATAATGTCTGTCCACTATATTCCAAGCTCGAATATCACGATTCAAGGTAAACCATAGGTGTAACATGGCGTATAGAATCACGAGAGATCCTACACAAGCCACATAACATGCATAAACAAGATATAAGAAATCGAGAGATTTAGAAGAGCATTTCAAAGTTTATCAAAGCAAAGCAGAAGTCTACATAGTCTCAATATCCATATACTACATCAAAAGTGACCGAGACGTAACCTTGACATCATGTACAATATTTGAAAAAATTAAAAACTAGAAGCGATAAAAGGTTTGGTCCTTAGAACATGAGGACTCACCAAAACTCAATATAACCAAAGTGACTTCTAGCCACGGGATGTGAAACCTGAACGTCAGACCCTAGATTTGGAAGAATGTAGGCAAGAGTATACATTAGTGAAAAAATGTACCAAGTATGAAAGCAATGCATAAAGATGTCAAATCATGCTAAAAAAGGGGACAGTTTCATAATCTGCAAAGACCAAATTAAAACACGTGATAAGAGGTTAAAAGCACAATTCATAATCAAGATCAATGCAAGTAAACCGTCTTTGAACACATATTTGATACCTATTGAAATAACCTTAGTTCATCATAACTTGTGCGAAGTAGCCTTAACCGACATAGAGACCATGTGATCTATAACATGGAATTCGGTGTCTCCCACACCGAAAAAGGTTGTCCTACTTGCCAAGGTAAGAACCAATAACTTCTAGCTTACGTGGATCCATTAGCTAATATATATCTAGACAACCTATGTTGGCACATAGTTATGGGACACGTGTAATCGCCACTTGTCCACTTGGTGCTAACCTAAACTTCCACAAAATATTAATTAGTCTTATCTTATCTTAACATTCATGAGACATGGGTAATCACCTCTTGTCTTGTCATTAGAGGACATGGGTAATGACCTCTTGACTCAACATTAGAATAGCTCCTTAACATTGGTTCATTTTAGATGAGAAAGCCTTTCAACCTTAAGAACCTTTTTTATGTGAGAAAACCCTTTCACAACAACGTATTGAGTAATATGTGAAATATTCTTTCACAACAACAACACTAACAACATTCATGCTTTACTCTCAAAGTAATTTAAATCATCTTTCATCATTTCCATTAAGAACATGCATATTTCATAAACTTATCTTTCATAGTTCAAAACCCACATTATATCATCATAGCTTAGAAAACATGGGTTAAGCATGAGTTCATGGGAATTCATTTCAAAATCATGGAATTATTTCAACTCATGCTTAATTTCTCATAAAACAATCAATTATATCAATATTGGAAGGACCGTGACATGGAAGAAAATCCTAACTTCAATTGAAGATTTCTAACTTCAAAATTATGATATTTGGGAACTCTATAGAGGAAAGGGCTACATAGATGAACACTATCATACTTTAGAGTTCAAAGCCCACAAGCAACGGAGGATTAGAAGACTTGGTTTTGAAACCCTAAGTTAACTCTTTGTTCCTCTCCTAGAGAGAGAGTTTTTTGGGGGAGAATGAACTTATTCTTCTTTTGGGGAATTTGAGAGAACGAATTGAATTAAGTATTTTGGGGGTTAAAAATAGTTATATAGGTCTTTGGGTAAGAGGCAAAACGACATAGTATATGGTTGGGTTGATGAGGAAAAGACCCAAAAGACCCTGGCTGAAAAACTGATGAACCATCATCAGGAGAGCCTTTACGACACGTCATAGGCACCATGGTCCGTATTGGCCATCTTGGTCCTTGACCGCTGGCTAAGGAGGAAGGACCCCTTCTGAGTGGCTCACGACGAGCCATCTGACGACCCTTCATCCTCACCACGGGCCGTTAAGGCCTCCGTAGGAGGAAAACATTCAGGGAACGTTCTGTGGAACCTACCACAAGCCTCTTCACGAAACGTGGTCCCTTTCACGGCCCGTCTGGGGCTAGTGAAGGGTTCCATAGTCCAGTCTTGGCTAGTGAGTTTTCCCATTTGACCCCTTCCTAGCCTTTCTCAAATCCGAGGTTTTACAATATCTCCTCTTTGGGAAAATTAGTTCTTGAATGAGATTCAAAACATTGAAAGGAAGATAAGAACTCAAACCTAACAACCCAATATGCATGAAGTTACAAAATGCACATATCCGAGGAGGAAACATTAGCTCCAAGCTAAAGTATGTTCAAAACATCATTTCATATGGTCTTTATGCAAATCATACTCAAATGCACATAAACATGGAGAAATTAATCAGGCTAACTCATTTTCTCAAAATCAAGCTTTTTCATGAACATTCATAAATGAGGAAATCATAGGAATATCTAAGGTACACGACACCAAAGAGTAAACTATGAGAAATTGAGTACCTCAAGCTAGAGTAGGAACGGGAGGAAAAAGATGAAGGTAATGATATATCATATCGGCCTCCGCCTCCCAAGTAGAACCGTCAACTAACTAATTCTCCAAAGAACTTTTACCGAAGCAATTTCTTTGTTTCTCAACTGCTGAAATTGCCGATCTAAAATGTCAATCGAATTTCCTCATAAGAAAGATTGTCCTCAACTCCCGAACCTTCTAAGTGAAATATGGATGTCAGATCCCAAACACATTTCTTCAACAAGGATACATAGAAAACCGGATGCACCGATGCCAACTCATTAGGAAATTCAAGTTCATAAGCAACCTTTCCAACACGCCTCAATATCTGATATAGTCCCACCTAACGGGGACTAAGCTTCCATTTATTTCCAAACCCCATTACATCCTTCATGGATGAAATTTTCAAGTAGACCCAATCATTCATATCAAACTCAAGATTTCTTCTTCTAACATCGGCATAGTAGTTTTGTCAACTTTGAGCCGTTTTCGACCTTTCTCTAAAAAACCAAACTTTCTCTATAGCCTCATGTACCAATTCGTGACTTATCAAAGAAACTTCATCCACTTCAAACCAACCTATAGGAGATCTGCAACTCCTACCATATAGAGCCTCAAATGGAGCCATACCAATACTGGAGTGATAGCTATTATTATACGCAAACTAAATCAAAGGTAAGAGATCATCCCTATTAACCTTGAAGTCAATTACACAAGCTCTTAACATATCTTCCAAAGTTTTAATAGTACACTCCGCTTGCCCATTGAATTTCAGATGAAAGGTCGTACTAAGCTTCACACGAGTACCAAGACCCTTTTGGAAAGATTTCTAAAACTGAGAAGTGAATTGGGTACCGCGACGGAGATAATTGATAGAGGAACTCCATATAACCTAACCATTTCCCTTAAATACAACTTAGCATAGTGTTCCACCGAATAGGTAAACCTTGATGGAAATAAAATAAGCCGATTTCGTTATTCGGTCCACAATAACCCAAATCAAGTCATGTTGTCACCGGGTGCATGGTAAACCATCAACGAAGTCCATCTTCAAATCTTCCCACTTCCACTTAGGAATGCTAATATCTTGAGATAAACCTCCCGACTTTTGATGTTCAACTTTCACTTGTTGATAATTAGGACATTTAGCCATGAATTCTGCAACATCCTTCTTCATCGCCTTTTCACCAATAGATCTCCCACAAGTCATGGTACATTTTGGTGGCTCCCGGGTGAATGGAATATAAAAAACTATGGGCCTCTAATAAGATTTTCCCTCTCAAGTCATAAGCATTAAGAACACACAAACGACCTTGATATCTAAGTACACCATCTCCTCCGGGAGAAAGCCTCTACAGACTTTTTAAGCACTGCTTCCTTCAATTCAACCAAAGTGGGATCAAGACCTTGCTTGGATTTTACATTAGCAACAAAAGACGATTCTGAACCATTGTGAACCATAACACCATCTTTGGCAGAGTTTGCTATCCGAGCACCCAATCGGGCCAATCTATGAACTTCTCGAACCAACTCCTTCTTACAATCTTCAATATGAGCAACACTACCCATCGATAATTGACTAAGAGAATCCACCACCACATTTGCCTTACCGAGGTGATAGAGAACACTCATATCATAATCCTTTATTAACTCAAGCCACCTTCTTTGGCAAAGATTTAGGTCTTTCTGGTTAAATACATATTGCAGACTCTTGTGGTAGGTAAAGACATCGAAATGAACACCATATAGGTAATGCCTCCAAATCTTAAGGCTAAACACAACTACCGCTAATTCAAGGTCATAGGTAGGATAGTTCTTTTCGTACACCTTTATTTTCCTTGAGGTATAGGCACTGATTTTCCCATTTTACATAAGGACACATCCTAACTCAAGTCTTGAAGCATCATCATAATAAACAACAAACCCAAAGGTTCCCTCCGATAATGTCAACACCGTAGAGGAAGTAAGTATATCTTTCAATTCCTAAAAACTCTTTTCACAAGCTTCCGACCATAAGAATTTAGTTTCTTTTGGGTTAATGCCATCAATGGATAGGCAATAAAAAAACCCTTCCACAAACCTTCTATAGTAAAGACTAAACCCAAGAAACTTCTAATATCCGAAGGGGATAGAGGTCTAGGCCAACTCTTAACTGCGTCCGTCTTCTTAGGATCTACCTCAATACCCTTACCAGAAATAATATGACCAAGAAAAGCCACGAACCTTAGCCAAAACTTGCACTTGCTAAACATTGGAAAACGTTGTTTGTCTTTGAGGACTTACAGCACAATCCTCAAATGATTGGTATGCTCGTCTTCACTCCTTGAATAGATCAATATATCACCAATGAACACAATCACAAACATATCAAGGTATTGTCTAAACACCCTATTCATCAAATCCATAAAAGCGATTAGAGCTTTAGTCAAGCTAAAGGACATCACCAAAAACTCATAATGACCATAAGGAGTTCAAAAAACCCTTTTCACAATATTATCTTTCTTTACCCTTAATTGGTAATAACCCGATGAAGGTCAATCTTAGAGAAGTATCTTGGTCCTTGTATTTGGTCAAACAAATCATTTATCCTCGGGAGAGTATGTTTGTTCTTAATGGTAACCATATTTAACTATCAGTAGTCAATACATATACAGAGTGAACTATCTTTTTTTTGAACAAACAAAACTGGAGCATCCTTGTCATACCCCGAGCCTACACCCTGGGCGAAACTGGCACTCGAGAACCATTGATGACCCTAAGCAAACCCTTAGCTTGACTTACTACTCAACGGAAGACTTAAACACAAGAAAATAGTCTTAAATGATGAACTCATGAAATAAACTTAGAATGTCTTAAAAGAAAAATCAACTAGCTAAGATAGTAATTCAAGTCTCAAAACATAAGCCAACAACAAAATAGTGACAAATGATCTAACTAAATTTTTATCTATGAAGCCTCTAAAATTGGAAGGGATGTTGGGATAAGACCCCCCATCATCCTAACAATTGAAAACTACTAAAACAATGTAAATAGGGATCCTCCAGAAAGCAAGGAGGATCACCATAAGACTCGGAATGCTCAAATGGATCAACAAAGTGCTGGATGTTGATCCTGGTTACTTGTATATGCATCATAACAATGATGCAAGCCAAATGGCGTCAGTATATTGAATGTACGAGCATGCGAGGGGAATATTAAAACAAGACATAAGCTTGAAAAGGGAACTAAAAGAACAAACCTAGTCTCAACTGAACTAAACTGAACTCATTTCAATATAAAACAGTAATATAAATGCAATATAAAGAAAATCTTTTAAAACATAGAAGACAACTCTGTGTATTTATAAATATAATAGTAACTCTGTGTGTATGCAAATACACAATATAAACTCTGGATGTATATAAAAATACAAGTAACTCTGTGTATATAATAATATAAAATACTTATGTGGGAGTTTCTCTAACCGACAAACATCACTTAAGAGCTATTGTGATGATTCAACGTTTTGCCTCATGCTGCCAGGGTCGTCCTATACCATCCTAAAATCCAATTTTGACTTTCTTTATCTAGACAACCCAACTTCAAATGGTCATATCTCCCTCATACGAACTCAAAACTGAGCAAACTCGGCGGCGTTGGAATGATAATTCAAAGATATTTCCTACGTTATATTGTATCACACCTAACTTATCCTGATATATGAGTTATGGTCATTTGAAGTTGACCCAAAATTCATACTTGGCTTAACTTTGTCAAACTTTCCAAATTTGATTATTTCCAAAAACAATGTCTTTCTATTTTCTTGTTCTTTCTAAAGCGGGATGTTACAATATCTCCCCCTTGGGAACATTCATCTTTGAATAAGATTAATCTTAGCAGGCTAAGGGCATAACATCTAACATCTAACTCAAACACCCAACAAGCAAAATGTAAATACAACATGCCAACTTAAAATAATTGCCAAGGAAAGGATTAGTTCCTTAATTTGGAACTTCTCTGGATTCGAAGAGATGTGGATATCTCTTCTTCATATCCTCCTCAGCTTCCCAAGTAACTTCCTCAACAAATTGATTTCTCCACATAACTTTGACTAATGATACTTCTTTAGTCCTCAACTTGCGAACTTGGTGATCTAGAATCTGAACAGGAATCTTCTCATATGATAAGCAATCCTTGATACTAATATCTTTAGTAGGTATGATAAGTGAAGGACCGCCCATGCACTTCTTCAACATGGAGATGTGAAATACCGGATAGACCGCTGTTAACTCTTGTGGTAGCTCCAACTCATAAGCTAAATTGCCAATCCTCTTGGATATTCTGCAAGGACCAATATATTGGGGGACTAAGTTTCCCCTTCTTACCAAACCTCATAACACCCTTCATGGGTGAAACTTTCAAGTAAACCCATTCCTCTACTTCAAAATCTAAGTCTCTTCTCCTAACATTTGTATAGGATTTTTGATGACTCTGCGCTGTTTTCAACCTCTCTTGAATAACTTTCAGCTTCTCCATACCTTGATGAACTAAATCTGGTCCTATCAACCCAGCTTCACCAACTTCAAACCATCTAATAAGAGATCTGCATCTTCTCCCATAAAGAACTTCATAAGGAGTCATTTGGATGCTAGAATGGTAATTATTGTTGTAAGCAAACTAGATGAAAGGTAGGTGATCATCCAATTCCCCTTGAAAGCAATCACACAGTCCCTCAACATATCTTCTAAGGTCTGAATAGTGCGCTCTTATTGACTATTTGTCTGAGGATGAAAAGCAGTACTCAAGTTCGACTTTGAACCAAAGCCTTTCTGGAATGATTTCTAAAACTGTACAGTAAATTATGCAACTCTATCTAATATAATCGAAACTGGCACCCCATGAAGTCTAACTACCTCCTGAAGATACAACTTGGCATAGTCCTCTGCCGAATGGGTAGTCTTTACCGGTAAAAAGTGGGTAGATTTTGTCATTCTATCAACAATCACCCAAATAGAATCATGCTGCATGCGAGACCTTGGTAAACTTGTGATGAAATCCATATTGATCATCTCTCACTTCCATTCTGAAAGTTCTATATTCTGAGCCATACCACCGGGCCTTTGGTGCTCTACTATAACTTGTTGACAATTCGGGCATTTAGCAACAAACTCAGCAATACCTTTCTTTATACCATTTGACCAATATACATCTCTCAAGTCACGATACATCTTTGTGGAACCCGGATGGATAGAATATCTGGAGCTATGAGCTCCCTCCATGATCCTCTCTTGGAGTTCATCCACCCTTGGTACACACAACTTACCTTGATACCTCAATACACCATCTCCCCCTTGTTTAAAAGCCATTACTTTTTGCTAGAGAAAATTTGCCTTCAATTCAAGAAAAATAGGATCTTGATCTTGCTTTTCTTTCACTTCTGACACTAATGATGATTCAGCCCCATTCATCGCCACTACCCGCCCGTCCATCTGTGGAATCCAAACTCATAATAATGCAAGTCTATGCACATCTTTTTCTAACTTTTTTTTTATCTTCCTCAAAATGGGCGGTACTACCCATAGACAACTTGCTCAAGGCATCAGCAACAACATTAGTCTTATTTGGGTGACATAGAATACTCATGTCATAATCTTTGAGTAACTGTAACCACCTTCTCTGTCTGAGATTAAGCTCTTTCTGACTAAACACATACTGAAGACTCTTGTGATTAGTGAATACATCTACATGAGCACCATACAAATAATTACGACATATTTTTCGTGAACTTTCAACTGTCTGGAGGCATAAGCTATAACTTTGCCATTCTACATTAACACACAACCCAAACAAACTCTAGATGCATCACAATATACAACAAAGCCTTGCGTACGTTCTGGTAAGGTCAATACTGGGAAGTAGTCAACCTTTTTTTCAATTCCTGAAAAATTTTCTCACAGGCTTCAGATCATTGAAACTTCATTGTTTTCTTATTCAACTTGGTCAAATGGGACAAAATAGATGAGAACACCTCGACTAATCTTCTATAATATCCAGCCAACTGCAAAAAACTCCTAATATCAGTTGGAGATATAGGTCTAGGCCAATTCTGCACTACCTCTATCTTCTAAGTGTCAACTTTAATTCCATCACCGGAAATAATGTGGCCTAAGAATGCCACGGACTCAAGCCAAAACTCACACTTAGAGAACTTGATATACAACTCTCTATCCTTTAGAGTTTGGAGAACTATTCTGAGATTATAGAAACTCATAATGACCATAACGGGTCCTGAAAGCTGTCTTTGGAATATCACATTCCCTNCTTGTGATTAGTGAATACATCTACATGAGCACCATACAAATAATTACGACATATTTTTCGTGAACTTTCAACTGTCTGGAGGCATAAGCTATAACTTTGCCATTCTACATTAACACACAACCCAAACAAACTCTAGATGCATCACAATATACAACAAAGCCTTGCGTACGTTCTGGTAAGGTCAATACTGGGAAGTAGTCAACCTTTTTTTCAATTCCTGAAAATTTTTCTCACAGGCTTCAGATCATTGAAACTTCATTGTTTTGTTATTCAACTTGGTCAAATGGGACAAAATAGATGAGAACACCTCGACTAATCTTTTATAATATCCAGCCAACTGCAAAAAACTCCTAATATCAGTTAGAGATGTGGGTCTAGGCCAATTCTGCACTACCTCTATCTTCTAAGTGTCAACTTTAATTCCATCACCGGAAACAATGTGGCCTAAGAATGCCACAGACTCAAGCCAAAACTCACACTTAGAGAACTTGATATACAACTCTCTATCCTTTAGAGTTTGGAGAACTATTCTGAGATTATAGAAACTCATAATGACCATAACGGGTCCTGAAAGCTGTCTTTGGAATATCACATTCCCTTACCCTCAGCTGATGGTAGCCTGATCTAAGATCTATCTTGGAAAAATAAATAACACCCTGATGTTGATTGAAGAGATCATCAATTCTCGAAAAAAGATACTTATTATTGATAGTAACCTTGTTCATCTCATGGTAATCTATACACATTATAAGAGAACCATCCTTCTTCCTCACAAACAAGACCGAAGAGCTCCAAGGTGAGACACTTGGTCAAATAAAACCTTTCTCTAGGAGATATTTCAACTTTCTTTTTAACTTTTTCAACTCTGCTGATGTCATCCTATATGGAGGAATAGATATAGGATGAGTATTGAGAAGAATACCTATACCGAAGTCTATTTCTCTCTTAGGAGGGACTCCAGGAAGATTATCTGGAAAGACTTCTGGAAACTCTTTTACTACTGAAACTGACTGAATAGGAGGTATCTCAACATTAGATTCATTAACTCGGACTAAGTGATAGACACACCCCTTATAAAAAAACTTTCTTGCCTTAAAGTACGAAATAAAATGATCCTTAAGCACTGCTGAACTACTCTTCCACTCTATAACTAACTCATTAGGAAACTGGAACTTGACAACTTGAGTTCTACAATCAACTGAGGCATAACAGGCATGAAGATAGTCTATACCTAGAATGACATAAAAATCTACCATGTCTAACTCAACTAAATGAGCCATGGTGCTCTTGTGATTGACGGAAATGGTACAATCACGATAAACACTTTCTGCTAGAATAGACTCACCAACAGGTATAGAAGTATAGAAATATTGAAGGGCTCACTATGTTTTCCAGGAAGAATATCAAAATTCATCACAACATAAGGAGTTACAAAGGATAAACTCGCTCCTGGATCTATCAAAGCATAAACATCAAAGTTAAAGACTTGGATCATAACAGTGACAACATCTGGCGAATCCTCTTGCTCTTGGAGACTGATGATAGCATAAAGACAGTTACCTCCTTTGCCTACCCCTGAAGTAGCTCCTCTAGATGCAGCTATGTCTGGTGGAGCAATTGAAGAAGACTGGGCTCTATTGCCTCTATTATCGTTACACTGCCTGTTCTTTGGACATACTCTCATAAAATGACCGTTCTAACCACACTTGAAACAACTAGTGGAGCCATCACGACACATGCCTGAGTGGTTCCTACCACACTTAGCATATGCAAGAGGCTTACTACCCCCTTGTGTCATGCTACCTTGAGAATAGGCAGGTTTAGCTCTGAAATTCTGACTATTGTACTCACTTTTGTCCTTTGGTACTGGTGCTCTAGCAGATGATGGAGCAGGTCTCTTTTGTTTTTGTTGGAAGGAAGACCGGTTCACATTACTCTCCTGCTGCCTGGACTCATTCCCTGAGGTTTTTGCCCTATTATTCTTAAACTTTTCTCTATTCCTCAGCTTGTTCTCCTCAACTTGTTGCACATGGATCATTAGCCTTGCTATGTCCATATCCCTTATCAGCATAACTGCCTTGACTTCCTTGTTTGACAGGCGAGACAACCCAACAACGAATAAACTCATCCTGCTCCTCATGTCAGCAACCATCTCCGAAACATACCGGGAAAGTTGTGTGAACTTCATACAGTACTCATGGACGCTCAAATAATCTTGCTTAAGAGTGAGGAACTCTCGTACCTTTGCTTCTCTTAGTTCTTGGGGGAAGAAATGCCCCAAGAAGGCCTTCTCAAAACAATCCCAACTCACAGGTGGTGCACCCTCAGCTCGATTCTTCTTCCATTGATCAAACCAGATCTTAGCGACATCTTTCATTTGGTATGCAACTAGTTCCACCCTCTCAGCATCAACAATATGCATGATTTAAAAAAAACTTCTGAAGCTCCTCAACAAAGTTTTCTGGATCCTCAATAACACTTGAACCAGTGAAGCTCGGTGGATTCATCCTTAAGAACTCATGGATCCTTGAAGTGTCAGCTACTTCCTGTAGATTCTCTCTCTGTTTCCCAGCTTGGTTGGTCTCAACTTGGCTCAACAGATGGCCTCACAGAACTCAGCATTGGTGACCTCGATTTTGGGTTGCACTTCGAGAGCATTTGGTACCCCTTGTTCCTGTGGTTCAACATTTCTTCTTGCCAGACGACCTTTGACAGCTCTTCATTGAGGCATGATCTGAAAGACACGCGCAAACACGAGTTAGAAAGAAACTTTTATAGAGATACACTCTATCACACGAAATGAGTATGAAAAAAGTAATGTAGTTCCTAAGTGTCACATCCTCCTAATTATAGATGTGGCGCCAATAATCAAGACTCTACTGACACGTCTTCATAGACTCCCTAGGACTCTTGAACTCTGTGCTCTGATACCAAGTTTATCACGTCCCAAGCCTACACCCTGGGCGGGATTGGCACTCGAGAACCATTGTTGGCCCCAAGCGAACCCTTGGCCTAGTTTACTACTAAGCGGAAGACTTAAACACAAAAAATTAGTCTCGAATGATGAACTCATGAAATAAACTTAGAATGTCTTAAAAAACATTCAACTAGCCAAGATGACAACTCAAGTCTCAAAACATAAGCCAATGACAAAACAGTGACAAATGATCTAACTAAGTGCCTATCTATTAAGCCTCTAAAACTGGGAGGGATGTCGGGACAAGACCCCCAATCATCCTAACAACTAAAAACTACTAAAGCAATGTAAATAGGGATCCTCCAAAAATCAAGGAGGCTCACCACAAAACTCTGAATACTTCAACTAGATCAATGAAACGCAGGATGCTGATCCTGGTTACCTGTATCTGTATCATAACAACAATGCAAGCCAAATGGTGTCACTACATTGAATGCACGAGCATGCGAGGGGAATACTAAAACATGACATAAGCATAAAAAGGGAATTGAAAGAACAAACCTGGTCTCAACTGAACTGAACTGAACTCATTTCAATATAAAGCAGTAATATAAATGCAATATAAAGAAAAGCTTTTAAAACATAGATGACTACTCTGTATTTAGAAATACAATAGTAACTATGTGTGTATGCAAAGACACAATATAAACTCTGGATGTATATAAAATTACAAGTAACTATGTGTATATAATAATGCAAAATACTTTTGTGGGAATTTCACTAACCGAAAACCATCACTTAATAGCTATTGTGATGATACAACGTTTTGCCTCACACTGCCAGGGCCGTCCTATACCTTACCGAGGGTATAGAACCTGACTACTAAGTGGATCCACTAGTCTATGCTAAAAAATACTAAGGAGTCATCTAAAAAGTATGACCCTTTTTCTACCCATGATGTCTACATGGTTTATGGGGACTGAGAGTTGTCTGAACTCTCCCTTATATCGGTGCTCAATATTACTCCCAAAATATAATACTAACTCTTATGTTTAAAAATATAACTATTTTATGTGGTTTAAAATAATTGCTCAAAACTTAGCTCAAAGGTTTTCTTGGAAATCAAAGTTTCCTCTCTTGCTTAATTATGAAATCATTTACTCTTTACTGAAAACTAGCTCAAAAGCTCTTTTGGAAATCTCAGTTTTCTTTCTTGTTTAAATGTGAAAACATTTTACTCTGGCAATGCATAGTCCCGATATACTCTTTTGAAGAAATGAACTTCAAATCTTTACTCTTAACTCAACTCAAAACTTAGGTCTTAAAACAAAGTTAAAACATTTGTAAAAGACTTTTAGAAGACTCTATGAACTTCGCTTGACTTGGCTGTTAACTTTCCTTGAATTTGAATTTATGGATTCAAGAGTTGTTATTTGTGATAGGAAGTATCTCATGATGTTTAGGACTGTTTTTAGATAGTTAAAGATGAGAAACGATCAAGAAATCACTGTTTGGAAGCAAGTTCGCGACGCAGAGATGCATTTAAATATTTGGTTGCAAAATATATTTTGAGGCAGAACGGTCCATGGCCGCTCCACGACATGGAGAAAAATCTGTGAAATGAAGGGGGGAGCAGGTCCGCGACATGGACTGGGTCTCTAGATTCGCCTAACTTTTTCCTTCTTCATTTTCTAACCCTAATTCACCTAAGTTCGATTCCTTTTTCCCAAATTATGTTTAGATTCAAATAACCAGTATATGTACATAAGAACCTAACTCAAAACAACTCAATAATCAATGTAATAACCTCAAGAATTCCTCAATTTCAGCCCAATTCAAGAACGAAAGCAAATTTAAGAACACATATCAAGAACATCAAAGTTTCAACCTTTTTAGGACAAATTCACGCTGAAATAAACATGTTTGGCACGTACGTGAATGAACCAAACGTTATGAGAGTCTCACATACCTCGTAGGATCAAATCCTTGACGAAATCCGCAATCAATTCTTCAAGAACTTGGCGATTCTTTGCTTCTCCTTCTCTTTTCTCCTCTTCTTTTCTCTTCTCTCAAAACCCTAATTTATTTTCAGTAGCGTAAACTGAATCTAATCAGTTGAGACCCCAACTTAATTACTAAAAACGAATTTAATTAATTGGGTAGTGAAAACACCATAATACCCTCTTAACATCCGGTTTTGACTTTTCTTATCTAGACAACCCGACTTCAAATGAGCATATCTCCCTCATACAAACTCGAAACTGAGCAAACTCAGCCGTGTTGGAAAGATAATTCAAAGATATTTCCTATGGTATCTTGTATCACACCTAACTCATCTTAAGCTAGGAGATATGGTCATTTGAAGTTGACCCAAAACTCATACTTAGCTTAACTTTGTCAAACTTTCCAAGTTTGATTATTTCCAAAAACAATTTCTTTCTATTTTCTAGTTCTTTCTAAAGCGGGATGTTACAATCCCACGGAGATATACTCGGTTGGATGAAACCCTTATCCAACAAATCTTTCAATTGCTCTTTCAATTTCTTTAGTTCTTCTGGAGCCATTCAGTAAGGAGGAATAAAGATTGTTTGTGAATCTGGGAGAAGGTCAATATTGAAGTCTATTTCCCTTTTGGGAGGAACACATGGTAAATCATCGAGAAAAACTTCCAGAAATTCATTAACAATGGGGACCGACTCAAGAGTAGGGGTTTCAGAATCTACATCCCTCACCCTAACTAGATGGTAAATGAAACCTATAGAAACTATCTTTCTAGCCTTACGAAAAGAAACAAACCGACCTTTTGGAATAGAGTTTCCCCCTTCCCACTCTAGGATAGGCTCATTTGGAAACTGAAACTTGACCACTCGGGTTCTACAATCAATAAAAGCATAACAAGAATGCAACCAATCCATATCAATAATGACATCAAAACCTAGCATATCAAGCTCTACAAGGTCAACATGAGTGACTCTATGGGATAGGGAGACAAGACAATTTTTATAGACTCTCTTAGACACAATAGATTCACCAATAGGAGTAGAGACAGAAAAAAGGGTCTAATAACACATCCAGAAGAATATCAAACCTCATAGCCACATATGGCTACACAAAAGACAAGGTACCACCGGGATCAAGCAAAGCATAAATGTCAAGATGAAAGACTTTAAACATACAAGTAACCACATCGGGAGAACCCTTTTGGTCTTGGCAAGTCTGGAGTGCATATAATATGTTTTACTTCTGACTCCCACTAAGACCAGACGAAGGATTAGTTTGAGCCCGCCAATGATTATCTCCCCCATTCCTAACAAATAAGGGACTATCCCTTATCTTATGATCTGTCTTACCACAACCAAAGCATGTATTAGAACCGGCTATAAATCTACCCTTATGGTTCTTTCTATACTAAGCACAAGCAGGCAATGAAGATCCACTACCATTACCTCCTTGAGGATTACAGTTAGACACCTTATATTTGTTGAACTTAGGATAAGCATTGGAGGAACCTTTACCGAAAAACCTTTGTCGAAACTTAGAGAGACCATGTCCATTGGACCTTGAATGTGAGAAGTTACCATCACTGGTCCTTGCCTTCTTTGTCTTCCTAGATCTTTCATTGAGTTTCTCCTCTTCAATTTGTTGAGCATGAACCATGAGACGAGAAATGTCCATATTATTGATAAGCATAATGGTATGACATTCCTTAACCACCATTTTGGACACTCCCGAAACAAACTTACTCATCCTTGCCCTAGGGTCGGTAACCATAGAGCATACCTAGACAATTGTGTTAACTTCAAAGCATATTCCTTCACACTCATGTTTTCTTAAAGAAGATTGCTAAATTCAAGTATGTTTCCCTCCCTCATCTCTAGGGGGAAGAACCTATCAAGGAAAGCAACCTTAAAATTTTCACAATCGAGAGGACCCAATTCAACTGCCCTCCCTTCTTTCTATTGGTTGAACCAAACTTGACCAATACCCTTAAGTTGGTAAGCCGCCTTTTCCATCGGCGTCACGCCCATGATCATCAACACCTTAAACACTTCATCGATGAACTCTTGATGATCTTCCTCAATCCTAGAACCACGAAATTCCAGAGGATTCATTCTAGTGAAGTCTCTCACCCTAGTTACTATCGTACCCACATTTAGGTTCACGGGGGCCACAACCTCCTTATTGGTTTGAGTCATCATGGCTTGAGCCAAAACTTGAAAAGCAGCCCTAAACTCCGCATTAGTCACTTGTTCGGCCAAAGGGTTAATCGAAACTTGAGGAGCTTGAGGAGGAACCTCGTGTTCCACATTCTCGTTCATATTCCTCCAAACGTATGCTCTTTGAGGTTGCATTTCTTGAAATGCATCGGATACAGATTAGGAGAAAGAACACATAGAGTTACACTCTATCGCACAACTTAGAGTATTGAAAGAAATGGAGTTTCCTAATCATCTTTTAACTTCTTATTCATTAAATGTGGCATGCTTCACACTCATGAACAAGATTCTACTCGATGTGGCTTATGAGACATCCTAGGACCTTTCTAAACCTTGTTCTCTGAATACAAAGTTTGTCATAACCCAAGGTACACCCTAGGTGTAACATGGCGTATAGGACCCCAAGAGGCCCTACACAAGCCACTTAGCATGCATAAACAAGATATAAGAAATCGAGAGATTTAGAAGAACATTTCAAAGTTTATCAAAGCAAAGCAAAAGTCTACATAGTCTCAATAGTCATCTATTACATCAAGAGTGATTGGGACGTAACCCTGACATCACGTACAATATTTGAAAAAAGTAAGAAATGAAAGTGATAAAAGGTTCAGTTCTCGAAACATGAGGACTCACCACAACTCAATATAACCAAAGTGACCTCTAGCCACGGGGATGTGAAACCTGAACGTCAGACCCCACATTTAAAAGAATGTAGACAAGAGTATGTGTTAGTACCAAAATGTACCAAGTATGATAGAAATGCATAGAGATGAAAAATCATGCTAAAAAAAGGGACATTTTCATAATATGTAAAGACCAAATTAAAACACGTGATAAGAGATTAAAAGCATAATTCATAATAAAAGTCAATGCAAGTAAACCGTCTGTGAACACATATTAGATACCTCTTGAAATAACCTTAATTCATCATAACTTGTGGGAAGTAGCCGTAACCAACATCGAGACCATGTGAGATATAACATTGAATCTGGTGTCTCCCACACAGAAAATGGGTGTCCTACTTGCCAAGGTAAGGACCATGAACTTCTAGCTTACGTGGATCCACTAGCTAATGTCTATCTAGACAACCTATGTTGGCACATAGTTATGGGACCCGGGTAATTGCCACTTGTCCACTCGATACTAAGCTAAAATTCCATCGAATGTTCATTTGTCTTATCTTTAACATTCATGAGACATGGGTAATCACCTATTGTCTTGCAATTAGAGGACATGGGTAATCGCCACTTGCCTTAACATTAGAATAGCTCCTTAACATTGGTTCATTTTAGGTGAGAAAGCCTTTCAACCTTAAGAACCCTTTTTATATGAGAAAACCCTTTCACAATCATGTATTGAGTAATATGCGAGAAATCTTTTCACAACAACAACAATAACAATATTCATGCTTTACTCTCAAAGCAATTTAAATCATCTTTCATCACTTTTATTAAGAACATGTATATTTCATAAACTCATCTTTCATAGTTCAAAACCTATATTATATCATCATAGCTTAGAAAACATGGGTTAAGCATGGGTTCATTAGAATTCATCTTAAAATCATAGAATTGTCTCAATTCATGCTTAGTAGATCATAAAATAATCAATTATATCAATATTGAAAGGAACCCATGACATGGAATAAAACCCTAAATTCAATTGGAGATTTCTAACTTCAAAATTGAGATATTTAGGAACTCTATGGAGGAAAGGGATCCATAGATGAACACTATCATACCTTAGATTTCAAAGCCCACAAGCAATGGAGGATTAGGAGACTTGATCTTGAAACCCTAGGTTGACTTCTTCTTTTTCTTCTAAAGAGAGAAATATTTGGGGGAGGATGAAATTGTTCTTCTTTTGGGGAAATTGAGAGAATAAATTGAATTGAGTGTTTTGGGGGTTAAAAATCCTTATGTAGGTCTTTGGGTAATTTAAAAAATGACATAGTATAGGGTTGGGTTAATTAGGAAAAGACCCTGACTTAAAAGTTGATGGACCATCATCACGAGAGCCTTCACGGCTCTTCATAGGCACCACGGGCCGTATTGGCCATCGTGGTACTTGACTAGTGGCTAAGGAGGAAGGACCCCTTTTGAGTGGCTCACGACGAGTCGTCTGACAGCCCGCTATCCTCACTAGGGGCCGTCAAGGTCTCCGTGGGAGGATCACCTTCAGGACAGGTTCTAGGGAACCTACTACGAGCCTCTTCACAAACCGTGGTCCCCTTCACGGCCAGTCTGGGCTTCGTGGAGGGTTCCATGGTCCTGTCTTAGCTAGTGAGTTTTCCCACTTAATCCCTTTCTAGCCTTTCTCAAATCCGAGGTGTTACATCGGATTGTGCCCAATTTTGAGGCACAAATTCCTTGAGCTGATTAGGACAAATTGACAGAGTCAATTTCAAGATTTCAGTGTGGGTTCCACAATTCTTTTTGACTCATTTTTTTTATCCATCTTCAATTTTTTGGTTTTGATGTTAAAACATCTGTATTGAAGGTATGATCATTTATTTGATAGTGTGACAACAATCAAAGGCCATTTAGGAGGAAAAGCTCCAAAATTCAAATTTGAGGGATTTTAATCATTATTGTGGAAGTTGGAACTTTGGATTCTTCATCCACAACAATTGTAGTCTTTACTTTTCTCTAAAGGTTGAAACTTTCCCCAATTGTTTGCCTCTCCCTAAAGTTGATCTTTCCCCAAGTATTTGCTGCTCACTAAAGTTAAATCTCTAGGGACAATCTTTATAAATACGTGTGAACTACATGTGCAAGTTGTAACTGTTTTTTAGAGTATTATTTATTTTAGTGTACCTGCTTCTTGACTGTCATTATCATTAATCTTTCAAGAAATATTTTTGGGGTTGATTTACTCTTAACCTCATACATAATCATATATTAGTCATAGATTGATTTGTATTTTTATTTTAGTAGGTCTTTAATTTTCACCAAACTATACCCTTTCGAGTTTCGCCTGCAAGGAGCAACCCTAACATAATGGCATTTGGTATTAGGTAAGTGCATCAGGTTATCAGTTGTATAATATTTGATATTTGCTTTCAAACCGTACATACATTTCCATAAATTTAGCGACAAAATAAGTTACAAAGTGTGTAGGAGAGCATTTGCTTAAGGGTAGAACATACCATTACATTGGATGTTTATTTTCTTAATTCTTAACTTTTATATCGCATAATGAAACTAAATGAGAATTTTTTAAGCACAGATGAAAATAGGTTATGATTGGATTAAATAGCTCTGATAAAAAACTTAGCCAACTCTAGATTATAATTTTTAAAAAAAGTTAAACAAGAAAAATATGGCAGGCTTCTTAATTGGTATATGTAGTTGTCTTTTTCTTATCTAATACAACAACTGATGCTCATTTGGTATGATTTGGGGAGAGTAAAAAAGTTCGAATGATCATATATTGTGATGTGGTTTGTTAAGTGTGATGAAAATATTATGAACTTTTTTCACTCATTACATAGTAATGAAAAATGCTATTTATATCATATAAATTTATCGAAATGACTGATAAAGAGAGTGCTAATAGCTTTTTATGATTAATATTATCGAGGCAATGTTGAGATTAATATTGACATGTCACAAAGGTAGGTAAGAATAATGTGGCTTAATTTTCTCTCCGTTCAATTTGTTTCATTGTCTGCTACTGCAACCATTTATCAATCAGATTCTCCTACTTTTCGGAGATATTCTATCTTGGTATTCGTTGATAACTATATACCCCTAAATTTGAATCCTTTGTGGACTGGAGCTTCGATCAAGCACCACCGGTCTCGGGTGAATTTGATTAACCATCAAGAGCACGGAGAGTTTATTTAACCGTAATCCAGTTAGACGTATTTTCTCTGGAATTGCACTATAAAAATATATCTGTATTATAAGAATTGACACAGAAACCCTTTTTAATATTGAAGCAAGTTGCTATAGCAGTATACCATTGAGCACATTGACAACCTTAATTATTATATGGCTTCCGCCGCTTTCTTGCATATCCATATGACGAGAAAATATCTCTGTTATGTGCTGTATATTTTGGTCAGTATCCATATAAAGAAACCATTGCTATTTTTAGTATAACTTCTATCCTTATCTCTGTATATTTTAGATGCACCAACATAACTTGTAATTTTTGGAATAGAAGTGTGGTGTGAGGCTTGAAGCTGATACTAGAGTATTTTCTTTTGATTACTATGGTGTATCAGTCATCTTGTGTGCACCTCGACTAATTCCATGGGGTGCCTACTATCTTCTACCAGCATCCATGAACGTATTAAGAATGTTAGAAACACGTTCTTCTGTTATTTGTTGGTATTTATTGATATTGGTGATATAGATATGCTGCTTCTTCTACTTGTAGTAAAAAAAATGATTTAACTTGTGGATGATATACTTAATATAGATCATTAAATTGCTCAAATTTATGCTAATTTTGTGTAGCTTCCTGGATCTATCCTTAAAGTGTAAAGATAGTAGAAGTGGTCCAAGAGATATGACTGCATAATGAAAAAATTAAATAAGTCAACGAATTTTCTGAGGCATACACATGATAAGTAGGAAAACGAAGTAGTTTCATGGTGAATTTCCTGCAGTTGAAGTTACATAGATGGATGGAGTTGCATTTGTATAGTTTTATCCTATTGTGTTGGATATGCTATTTCTAAAACTTGAAGTTGTAACTGATTGACTGAAATTGAGATAAGACTTTTAAAAATTATCGACACGTGTTGGATACTTCAAAAATAATACATTTTGAAGAATCCGACATGAGAGTGGCAATATTTTGGGAGATTTTAAGCAACATGACCCAAATATTACTGCAACTTTCACATATAAGCAACTATATAGATAAGAGGATTTAATATTTCGGCAGGTAAATTCTATTGCTAACTAATATTATATTTCTACAACTCGAGTTATTACTATTTGAAATTGTATATACATGCTTGTATCAATACAATCTGATGTACTTATATTTTCATTTGGTGGCATTTGCAACTATCATTCTTCTCTATGTTGAGATATTTGGTGTTCCAAGAACACGAAAGATATATTAACAGGTAATTGAGTTTGGGCTTCCAGACAAGGCTGCGAAAGTTATGTGCTTAAAGTATGTTGAACTTGAGTAGTGCCTAGAAGAGATTGATCATGCCCGTGCACTATACAAGCACTCATCTCAATTCACAGACCCTAGATTTGAGCCTATTTTCTGGCATGAGTTTGAGGTGCAACATGGTAACAAGGATATCTTCTGCGAAATGCTCCATGTAAAGAGGAGTGTATCTTCAAGCTACATCCTTTTTTTTCAGCTTTTCCTATTTCCCACACCTTGTAGGCTTGTATGGTTTGAAAAAGGCATTGTAAAAATAGCTATTTACAAATATGTTCCTTAATTACATCAAATTCTTTTACTGCTTGTTTTTTTTTTATAAAAAAAACTGCCAATTTGTCATCAACTATAGTACGAAGGTCTATTCATTGTATTTTCTCCTGCAAAATGTATGTGCAATAGAGAAAACAAATGTCTCTTTTTATTTTATAACTCTCTAATATCCATTTTTGCACTCTGCTCATTTTATAGTTTTAGTTTATTGAATTATTATTTTTTGGATCTTTGAAGGTACTTCAAAACTCCTCCTCCAAAGATTTGGTTTGTGGAATAGCAAACATTGGCTACTGAGATGGAAAGTATTGTGAGAGATGAATTTAGATGAAAGTGTAACTTACAACAATGGCCCCAACAACATCCGAGTTGTTCGTCTCAATTGTCATGATTTTAAAAATCATTTTTGTATTACTAATAACAGTTTATAGTGCAACAATTTTGAAGGAGCTAGCACAAGTCTCTTGATGACGATTCCTAAAGATTTTTTATGAACATCTGGGGGATAACGACTCTTAAATTAGATCTATTGTTGTTCGTTCACAATTGTAAAATGTATGTCAGTCTCTTGTACCTTTTTTTTGTTCATGAGTTGTAGTTAGGTGCCCCTTATCTTTTGTACTTTTGAGTGAATCAACTAAATTCTACACCTAATGCCATGTTCTGATTTTTGAGTAGGGTGTTTGATAATAAAATGTTAATTTTTTCTTTAAAAACCGAAAATAAAGCACTTTTAAACACATTGTAAATTGCCATATTGAGTTCTTTATCAACAAATTCTGATTCTGAACAACTTAATATTGATTTTATTATTATTATGTAAGCTAGGAAATATGAACTGCTACTAAATGATGAGTGTTATGTTTTTAAAATTAGGTTAATAAAAAATATTTATTGCTACTTTGGATTTCAAACATATTTCTTGTAGATCAAACACAACTGAAATTACATCAGAATTAAAATGTTGGTCAAATGTTGGGCGCGTGCTTAGCACAGACAAAAACCATCTAGTATATATATATATATATATATTTATTTATTTATTTATTTTTAAAATTGAAAGTAGGCATCAATTCTTTTATTAAAATAAAAAAAAAGGAAACCCGGTCCAAAGAAACAACAATGATCCAAACAAAAAAACAAAAAGAGAAACACAGGACATGTCTGAATGTAGCTCAAGTTTGTCTCTTCATCTCCTCTTCACATCGAGACTTATTCTCCTTGGATGAGACCTCTTCTCCACACAGGTAAGCCCTACGTAACCCTCCTCTGCTATTACTCTGTCTAATTTCAAATCTTTATGCTACATATGCAGATGGTGGACTATCTTGAAATTTTGTTGAGTTTCAGATCTGTTGAAATGGAGCAGAACCCTTGTTGACCTGGGATCTTCCAAGAGGTAAGGATCGAAGCCAAACTTGTTTTGATGTAACATTAGCTAGTAGATAGTTGACTCTCGCTTACATAATTGACGAAATCAGAATAGAGGCTAGCTCGACCAACCCATGTAAAATTAGTAATTTCTTTTCTTAGATCTAAATCTGATGGATTGAACCCCACAAATGGGATTAATACCACCATCAAGATTTCGATCTATGAAGAGAAAGTACTAACTCTATTATCTTGAATTTGAATCTGATTCTAGCACTGTATTAGTTCCAACACCAAACCTTTAACTACCAGCTGAGAATCAGAAGCTCAATCTTTACTCATAGGTGCAAAGATACAAAATAAACTATCTAGAAGTAACAAAGTTAGTACAAATTTACTCGTCCTGGTTTATTATCATACGTGACACGTCAAAGCTCTCACCAGGTGCATGATACTTAACCAACAAAATCTAATTCAGACGAATTGAAGAGTACGTAACTAACAACTAGATGAATTTATTTAGCAACATAGAACCTTAAGAGATACATACAGATTTTATATGTTGGTTTCTTCTTGAGTTTGCTCCTTTATATTTTGACAATTGCTAAATTCAATATTTTTAGACTCTACAGTCAATATCATCATAGAAATAAAATATATTGTCCATTTTATAAATTGAAATTGGTGAGATTATAGCTAACAATATTCCAACTCAAAAAAGCTTTTCAGCTAGAAATGAGGGACCGAGTCATTTTTTGTATCTCTTATTAAATATGGATAAATTTTTAAAACTTATTATTTACGGTGTAGTAATTTTAAAAGAAATAAGACTTTCAAGTTCACAATAAATATTTGGGAAGACTTTCAGCAAGTTCACAACAAATATTTGGGAGTAGTATTATTATATTTATTAGCAAGAGTTAGTTCAAATTAATAAAATTTTAGTCATGTTTTTACATCACTTTATTTTGGATATTGTTGTAAAATCTTTATTTATTAATATGAATATTTGACTAGTTCAATTTAAGTTCTAAAATATTTGTACTCCTGTTGGGGAAAGGATCGAGTCTAGTAATGAAGCCTCTGGTAATCCTCAATGGTGCATTGGATTAAAGCTATCTGGCTGCTTATACATTTAATGGTCCGGATGAATTTATGTTATACTATTTGGACATCCCTTCTATTTGTTTCTCAAGCAAAACATTCAAATTAATTTTGATAATTCTTTTCATCTTTTGTGACTCAGATCAAACTCGGAGATGTCAATTATCACCAACACCACTACTTACTTAAAGGTTGAAAGGTGGTTGAGATGCGATTTTGTCCTTATAGGGAGCACTACAACAAAAAGGCTTATTAAAGACCAAAATATATTGACAAGTTATAAATATGGTCCCTAAAATATACTTATAAGGATGATAATATTTACTAGTCTCTATTTGACTATTTTATTTTCTAATAACAAATAAACTTGTCGCTAAATGAAATTTTCAGCGGGAACTACAAGGAAGAGCGGGAACTAAAAGGCACTAAAAAATTTCTCTCTCTATAGTTATAACCTAAAACCTCCAAATCCATTGATAAAGCTATTAGATTTTTCTTTCTCTCTCTAGCAATATGCCAAAATCGCTGTGCATAGCTCTGAAGTCTCCTTACTCTTGAATCTTTAAGGCATTATTGGCAGAAAAATCTCCTAAATCTTGAAGCTTGAAGGCATTATTGGAAGAAAAACGTTTCACCTACAACTTGTATCTACATCTAAAGTAAGTTTATTCCTCCTGATTCATCTCCCCCTTCTTCTTTTTCTGTAAATCTGCCATTTTTCTTTTTGTTGGTCGAATTTTATGTGATTGGGCTCTTATAGATACTCATTGTTATTGTGTAAGGACTGAAAATGATAGTTTTATAGGTAAGGCTTGGGGTTGAGGTTCAAAGAGGAGATATTTGAGATTTTATTTAAGATTTTCTCTGTTAGGGTTGTACAATTGCTAGGGCTGCCAAGAAATTTTGGTAAGACTGGCATTGCAAAAAAAATTTCCATCAGGTGATGAATATGTAGAATATTTTTACCATTAGTGTCTTTAATTCAGTTTCCAGTTTATGTGCTTTGAATTTGAATGGGTTTTTTTTATTGTATAACTATTGTATTCAATTTTTAAGTATAATGTGACACTAAAAAGATTAGACGAGAAAGAAACGAAATTGTGAATGAGCATTGATAAAGCATTTGATTGTAGTTTCCTTTTTGTGGTGTTTCAAATGTTGTTTTAATTGTTATTCTCTACTACAACTAGTGCTGCATATTGGTTTCTAAAGTTACTACTTGTGGCGCATTTTTGAAATCTTATGCTACATGGAAATTTGTGGTTGTTTGTCATTGTTGTTTTGGTGGTTGTTGTTTTCAATTAGATGCTATATGTTTTATTGAAATTGTTTGGATCCTCGTGTAGTTTGATAAAAAAAATTGTTGGAGAAGTTGTTGATAAGCTTAGCTTTGTGAAACATGAAAAAGGTCATTAGTTCACGTGGATGTCGCATAATATAGTTTAACTCGCAGTGTGTAGTGTTCTGAACTATATTATGCGACATCCACATGGATGTCTGCGAGTTAAACTTGTCGTCTTTATTTGAAGTTCACTAGTAGGTTTAGGATGTCGCATCTGTTAAGACCTTTTAGTTTTATTATATATAGCAACACATATTCAATTAAAAGAAAAGATGTTATTAGTCCATTTTAGAGATTTATTTTTTTACTTATTAGGATAATTGACTAGTTTAATAGAAAGTAATGTTCATCTTAGTAAATTTGTTATCCTAAAGTATGATTGATCTAACTCTTATATATAATCCAAGGTTATGGCACCAAGTAAGCAATGGATGCAACTTGTTGATGATCGACTTAATGAGGCCTACTTTATCGGGGTGGAAAATTTTTTGAATTATGCTTTTCAAAGGACAGGAGAAATGTATGAAATACGATGTCCGTGTGTTAAATGTTATAATACCACATTAGGAACACGTGAGATAGTCAGAACACATTTGAAAGTATATGGAATAATTAAAAATTATACCTTTTGGTATCATCATGGGGAAGTCTTAGGTGGGCCAGAATCACAATGTGAAGATGGAGATGATAATGAAGTAGAAAATTGTGAGAATGAGGATGAAATACGAGAAATTTTGAGAGATTTCTATCCTAATCATTATGGACACACTTTAGATGTTGATTGTGATGATTCACTTGAAGAGGAACCAAATGTTGAAGCCAAAAAGTTTTATAGTCTATTGGGAGACTTTGAGAAGCCACTGTATCAAGGTTCAAAAATTTCAAAACTTTCAACTTTGATTAAGTTGCTTCACATAAAAAGTATGGGTCGTTGGAGTAATGAGTCATTTACAATGTTGTTCAAAATGTTAAAAGAGGAGTTGTTGCCAGATGAAGCCGATTTGCCAAATACATATTATGGGGCAAAGAAGGTAATTCGAAATCTTGGGCTTTCCTACGAAAGAATTGATGCTTGTAGAAATGATTGCATGTTATATTGGAAGGAGGATAACTTACTTGATTCGTGTAAAGTTTGTGGTGAATCTAGATGGAAAGTTGATAAACGTAACGGGGAATCAAAGAACAAAAAGGGTAAAAAGGTTGCATCAAAGATTTTACGCTATTTTTCATTAAAACCTAGGCTTCAAAGGTTATTTATTTCTTCAAAGACATCTTCTCTAATGACATGGCATCATGACGAAAGAGTTGATGATGGAATAATGAGGCACCCAGCTGATTCAATGGCATGGAAATCATTTGATGAACTTCATCCTTCATTTGCAGCCGAGCCTTGTAATGTTCGACTTGGACTTGCGAGTGATGGTTTTCAACCATTTCGAAATGCAAAAACATCATATAGCATTTGGCCGGTGGTACTTATTCCTTATAACTTACCACCTTGGTTGTGTATGAAACAAGCAAGTGATGCAATTGACACATATCTTCAACCTTTAATAGAAGAATTGAAGGAGCTATGGAATATTGGTGTTGAGACCTTTGATGCATCAACCAAACAGAATTTTAAGCTACTTGCTTCTTTGTTATGGACCATCAATGACTTTCCAGCATATGGAAATTTATCTGGATGGAGTACCAAAGGAAAATTGGCATGCCCATGTTGCAACAAAGATACTTCCTCAATCAGATTGGCCAATTATAAGAAAGAAAGTTTTATGGGTCATCGTCGTTATCTTCCTCGTAATCACAAATGGAGGAATGATAAGAAGTCCTTTGATGGTACAGAAGAGAAGAGGCTCCCACCGAAAAAACGTTCTGGTATTGAGAATCTTCATCAAGTTCAAGATCTTGAAGGGTTACAGTTAACAAAGGAACCAAAGAAAAGAATCAAAATATCACATGATAGTCGAAAAGATAATTGGAACAAGAAGAGTATCTTTTTTGAACTTCCATATTGGGAGTCTCTTTTGTTGCGACATAATTTGGATGTTATGCATATTGAGAAAAATATATGTGATAATATTTTGGGGACAATTATGAATGCCAAAGGAAAGACCAAGGACACTATTAATACTCGGCTAGATTTGAAAGAAATGAATATAAGGCCGGAGTTGCACCCTATCCAGAAAGGTGAAAAATATGAAATTCCAACTGCATGTTACACCTTATCTCCACAAGAAAAACACTATTTCTGCCTGTTTTTGAAGAATTTAAAGGTTCCAGATGGATTTTCATCCAATATTTCTCAGTGTGTTAACTTGAAAGATCACAAAATTTCTGGTTTAAAGAGTCATGATTGCCATGTTCTTCTCCAACATTTACTCCCTCTTGCACTACGTGGTATGCTGTCCAAAGAAGTATGTGAGCCACTAATTGAATTGTCTTTATTTTTTAATATGATTGAAGCTAAGTTATTAAGGATTGATGACTTGGAGCAGGTTGAGGCTCAAATTCCTATAACTCTTTGCAAGTTAGAAAAGGTATTTCCGCCTTCATTTTTTGATGTCATGGTGCACTTGTCTATTCACTTAGCTAATGAAGTTATGCTTGGTGGACCTGTCCAGTATCGATGGATGTATCCCATAGAACGATGGTTATATTTTTTGAAATCTCTTATTGGTAATAGGGCTTGGCCAGAAGGTTGTATTGCAGAGGGTTACATTGCAAAAGAATGTATGAATTTATGTTCAAGATATCTGCATACAATTGACACAAAGTTTAATAGGCCAGAACGAAACTATGTTGGTGGTTTGAAAAAATCTGATGGAGGATTATCTCTATTTTGTCAATCTGGAAAAACATTGGGGGCTCCAAAACAGCGTGATCTTGAAGCAAATGAATTAGAGCAAGCACATATCTACATACTGAAGAATTGCGATGAAGTTCTACCATTTCTAAAGTATGATTTTTTTCTACATATCATACTTCATTGTCTTGTTTCTTTAGGATTATTTTTTTGTATGACATTTGTGGTTCAATTTAAATTTGTAGAGAGTTTGTAGAAATTCATGTAGATTCTACTCAACACTTGGCTGATGATGAATGGAACAGACAATTTATTGAATGGTTTCAAGATAAGGTGAGTAATATATACACATCAAATTTGGAAATCTAATATTGAGTTACTCATTTAGAAGTGATCAATTTTATCTTGTTGATAGGTTGTACAATTGCATAAAGAAGATGATAGTCGGATCATGGAAGATCTCCTTGCACTTTCACGTGGTCCTACTAAATATGTATTACATTATAATGGTTACATTGTCAATGGATATAGATTCAATGCAGAAGCTTATGATAAAAATTTAAGGACTCAAAATTGTGGTGTGGTTGTCGTTGGTGAAACTGATAAACATAGTGACAACATTGATTACTATGGAGTTTTAACCGATGTTCTTGAATTGCAATTCACGGATAGAAGAGTTGTTTTGTTTGAATGCAAATGGTTTGATGCATATGATAAGACAAAAGGAGTGAAAATAGATGAGTATGGCATTGTAAGTGTAAATTGGGAGCGATTTTTGAAAATAAATTAGCCTTTTGTATTAGCTGATCAAGTCTCTCAAGTATTTTATGCTAATGATAATTCCAATAGAGGTTGGTGTGTAGCGAGAAAGGTACAACCTCGTGATTCCTATGAAATTGTGCAACAAAAGGATAATGAATTTGAAGATTTAGAAAATTCTTCACAAAATAAACGAAAAAGAATGATTGAGGTGAAGTATCTCCTTAAGCTTTAGCATATTCATTATTATACATTTTGATACATGATTTTTGTTAGTACATTTTTTTTATAGTGTCTTAATTTTTTTTGCCAAGTATATGATTTTTAGAATGTTTTTTCATTTTTTTTGTTAACACATTGTCTTTGTTTTTTGTTAGGTTTGATATGAAACCATCCAAGGTTGAAAATCATGTGGCATCTAGGGTGAAAGCTACTACTAAATATGCATGTGTGGCACTGGGTGCTATAGGAAAGGGACGAGGAAGAGGGCTTAAATCTATGTTGTCTTTAGGGGTGTCAAGAACTGATATTCCATTTTCGCCATCTACTGATCAAGTTATGCAGTACAATCAATTTACTGAAACAAGTATGGGTTTTTATTTTTATTTGTGTTATTAATTTGTACGAGGAATTTTAATACTAATTTTTTATTGTCGATTTTCTTATACTAGGTGTGGTTGCAAAGGGACGAGAAAAAGGTCTTAGATCTATGTCTAATGCTCAAGGAGTGCGAACAATGAACAAAAACTACTTGAGTGTTGAGAAAGGACATATTCCATCTTTTTCATCTACTGATGAACTTATGCAATACATCAAAACAAATTCATCAAGTATGATTCTACAATTTATTGTGTTTTAGAATTGCATTTAATTTATTGTTAATGTTTATCTGATATGATTTCTTGCACTAGGTGCTCAAGGGAAGTATCAAATGCTTAAATCTATGTGCTCAATTGAAGATTCTGAAAATGAGGGGAGATCTTTCAATCAAAATGATCGTTATGTTAGTCAAAATATGTCAAGACCTTCTGCTGATCAAGGATGGCGAACAATGAATAATTTTTTTTTGGCTTTTGAGAAAGAGCATATGCAAGCTGATGTTCCAATTTCTCTTTCTACTGATGATGTTATGGAGTCCACCCCAACATTTGAAACAAGTATGATTTCTTAATTTTTTTTCTTTTTCAGAATTGAATTTAATTTGATTCAAGTACTTTTACTGATACAATTTCTTGCATTAGGTTTCTCTCATGGATTGCGAACAATGAATAAAAAGTTTTTGGCTTTTGAGAAAGAGTATACGCAAACTGATGTTGCATTTTCTCTTTCTACTGATGATGCTATGGAGTCTACCCCAACATTTGAAACAAGTATGATTTCTTAAATTTTTTTTCTTTTTCAGAATTTAATTTAATTTAATTTAATTCAAGTATTTTTACTGATATAATTTCTTGCATTAGGTTTCTCTCAAGGATTGAGAACAACAGATAAAACTTCCTTGGCTCATGAGAAAGAGAGTTTGCATTCTGATATTCCAATTTCTCCTATTGATCAAGTTAAATAGTCTGCCCAAACAGCTGAAACAAGTATGCTTTCATTTCTGAAATCTATTTGATCACAAGTTTATCATATGTACAATATTTTCTACCATTTATAAATTATGTAAATGTAGGTTCATGTGCTACTGGAACGGATAAAAAGGTTCGAGGAAGTAACAAGTGCAAAGAAGTTGCATCGCTTGATATTGGACAAAAGCTAAAAGTGACATTTTACAATAATCGAACAGTTGGGAAGAATAGTAATCTATTTTCGAGGCACTTGGGAAAAATAGTTCGTGATCGTAATATATGTCCATTGGGAGTATCATCATGGAAACACATTAATGAGGAAAAGCTAAATCACATGTGGGCTGTTGTTAAGGTAATTGGATTAAGTATTTCAATTTCTTCTTGGGCTACTCTCTTCTTAATACAATTCTCGTTGATTAATTAGTGTGCTCCTTCATGTTTCAATTTGATACATTATAGGATAAATTTGATAGTGATGACATGAATGGTCATCGAGATCATGTTTTGGGATGAATAAAAGAGTTATGGAATAAATGGAGAGGTCAATTGCATGAAAAGTATGTGAAGGGTAAGCCTTCTAAGGGGGTAGAAAAGAAGCAATGGGAGTGGTTGGTAAAAGAACATTTTACTTCAAAAGATTTTCAGGTTTGACATATTACCTAATTATGTAATTTGTTTCATACTATGATTTCATTTTGATAATTTATTTATAACATTTGAATTTAATGTTGTTACTCAAATATAGGCGAGAAGCAATAGAAACGCAATAAATAGAGCTAAGTTGAAAATGCTTCATCATATTGATAGCAAGCCAATTAGAGAGATTATTTATCAAAAGGTGTTACCATCAAATCTTTTTCTGTCTTAATATTGATGAACCGATCTTTGACATGTTTACTTTTATGTAAAGGGCGGAAAATATGGCAATCCACCAGATTTGGCAACTATCTTTTACGAGACTCGCAAGAAGAATAATACACTAGTTGATTTTGAAACAATCGAGAAGCATGTACGTTTGGTTAATTGAACATGTTCTTAACATTTAGTTATTATGGGATCTGGAAAAAAAATTCCTCTATACACTCTGTAGGCTCAAATTCAAGAAATGGTGGAGTCTGAACCATCACTTTCTAGCATAGAAATTGTTGAGAAATGCTTTGGACCTCAAAGTCGTAGTCATGTATTTGGCTTTGGAGATGGAGTAAAAGCAACAGATTTGAAAGGTGGGACTTCCTCAAAAGCTGAATTGTTGGCTGAGCTACGTTCAACTCAAAAGGAAAACCAGTCTTTGAAGGATTGCATGTTTAACTTTCAAATGAGATGAAAGAACTGAAGCAATTGAAAGAATTTTTTTTAGCGCAACACCCTAATTATCAGCCTCCAATTCAAGAGAATGANTGAAGGATTGCATGTTTAACTTTCAAAATGAGATGAAAGAACTGAAGCAATTGAAAGAATTTTTTTTAGCGCAACACCCTAATTATCAGCCTCCAATTCAAGAGAATGACTATTCGGATCCTTGATTATATCATGTGAGTAAAAACTTACCTGAAACATCAATTTATTGTTCTGGTTCTGCGTAGCAAAGCTATTAATTGCTGGTTGTTTTTATCTTAAAATATATTTGCACGTTTGATAAATTTTAGAATGATAAATAGTCTATAAATTTGGATCACTATTAAATAGTACTAACCTCATTCTAATGGAGAAAATATTGCGAAGAGCTCTGTCAATAACAGATTCTTCTAATTTTTGCTTCTTCAAAGCTAACTCGTGATAAAATTTTACAGAGAAAATTGACTTTTGGCTATTTAAGGATTTTCAAGTGATGATAACAAACTCATTTAGAACATGTAAGCTCTTCTTCCTCTCTTAACTTTAACATTTTGACTAAGTTTTGTTCCTTGTAAATTTTCGTTTGCGATTACAGTTTACTTGTCACAATATAAGTAATTCTTGATGTTTTACTGTACAATTGTCATAGCAACATTAAGCTGACTGGAAACTCAGACTATTTTATGACAATATGTTTCTAACTTGTGTAGTCATCGAGTACCTCATATGATGATATTAGTTTTTTGGTAAGTAAAATTTATTACCAAAGTGAACAATCCAAAACAAAATCCTCCAGGAGGCTTGGACAAGCAGCCCCAAGCTCTACCAAACATCACATTCTAGTAACTATCCATTCCACTTTCCCCATATCTCATCTCATCTTCTTATAAACATTTCTAATAGAGTATTGATCCATAAGCAGCAAAGTCTGTTCATTTGAAACCTCAACATTCCCTGTCCACAGAAACCTTCTACAAATACTTTCAACAACATCTAGGATCTTCTTAGGCAAGGCAAAAACTTGTGCCCAGAATATCTGCATGGAAAACAAAACATTCTTAACCAATTGTGCCCTTCCAGCATAGGATAGAAACTTGGTAGTCCAGCTATTGACTTTACTTAACATCTTGTCTATAAGAGGCTTGCATTGGGATATAGATATTCTTTTAGTACTCAAGGGTACCCCCAAGTATCTAAAAGGTAATTCTCCTTTGATAAACTGAAGCTATTGTAGTATTTGGTCTTGAACAGCCTGTTTGATTCCTCCAAAATACACACTGCTTTTATCTACATTTGCCACCAGTCCTGAAGCCTCTGAAAATTGCATAAAACATTTATGTAGATAGCTCACAGACTTTATAACTCCCTTGCAGAACATCAACAAGTCATCAGCAAAGCTAAGTTGGATGATTTTTTGTCTCTTACACCTAGGATGATAGTGGAACTCATGGTTAGTATGAAATCTTTTTAAGACCCTTGTGAGATAATCCATGGCTAATACAAAGAGAAAAGGCGACATGAGATCCCCTTGTTTAACTCCTCTTCTAGCTTGGAATGGCTTTGTAGCTTTTCCATTGACCTGAAATGAGTAGGATATAGTAGTAACACACTGCATAATCCATTTGAACATCACTACCGGGAACTTCATCTCATATAAAATTTGCTCCAAGAAGCTCCATTCAAGAGAGTCATAAGCTTTCTTCATATCCACCTTCACCATACACCTTTTAGAAATACCTTTCCTAGCATAACCTTTCACTAGTTCATGGCTTAGAATGATATTGTCATGGATTGCTCTCCCTGGTACAAATGCTGACTGGTTAGGATCAACTATGGAGCTCATCACCTTCTGTAACCTTGTTGTGATCACTTTAGAAATGATCTTATACAGTACTGTACAACATGAAATAGGCTTATATTCCCCAATTCTTGTAGGACTGGCGACTTTTGGAATTAGAGTCACTGATGTACAATTAATAGGTGGGTACATGGTTCCTGTTTCAAAAAACAATAATACTGCAGTTATAATATCCTCTCCCACTACTGGCCAAGCCCTCTTAAAAATATGAGCATTGAATCCATCATATCCAGGAGCCTTCATATAATTTATGCCTTGCAATACTATTATCACTTCCTCCCTTGTCACTTTGGTTGCTAGTTGTATTTGCTATTCCCTATTTAATGTATTTCCATTCTTCATGACAGTTGTACTCTCACTAGGTATATTCTGAGCAACCTTGCCCAATAGATCCTTATAAAATGTATTCACTTCCAATTCAAAAGCTTCTTGCGTTTGAGCTTTAATGCCTTCTGAGGTCATGAGACATGTAATTGTATTTTGAGCCACCCTGTTCTTCATGTTAGCAAAGAAGTATGTAGTATTTGCATCACCTAATTTTAGCCATTGTACTCTCGACTTCTGTTGCATAACACTTTCTTCAATCTTACCCTATTTCTCCAATTGTATCTACAACTCCTTTTCATGCTGTCTGTTGAAGGCTACTGCTCTAGGATCCCTCATACTCTCTTATAGACTATGCAGTTGACCTCTGATATCTTTGACCCTGTTACTCACTTCTTTAAACTCCATGATGTTGAGTTGTTTAAGGTTTGTTTTCACCCTTTTTAGCATTCGCCATATGTCGTTCATATCCTTTTTATGTCTTCTCACCCATGCTTCTTTCACTCGTTGTAAAGATTTTGGATGCTCAGCAACACAATTGAAAAACTTAAATGCCTTGTGACTGCATCTACTTTGTCTGTCTAACTCCAAACTCAAAGGGGAATGATCAGAAGTACCTGGATTTATTACAGTGACCTCCATTAGAATCATATTCAGCATCCATTCACCATTCACTATTGCTCTTATCTATTTTGCTACAAGTACGCCCATTAGACCATGTATAAGTTCTGCCAATTGATTTCAGTTCTGGCATACCAGTATCAAGCATAAACTCATTAAAGTCCCTTATTTATCCCTTTTGAAATGGATTGCCTAGTTGTCTATCTTCACTTGAGAGAATAGCATTGAAGTCTCCGATGCATATCATAGGTTCTTGTGTCCTTGTGGAAATCCCTCTCAGATCTTCCCATAGTTTAAGTCTAGTATGAATAGTATGCAAGCCATAAACCATCACCAATTGGAACTTCATGTTGTTCCTCTTCACAACTACTCTGCCGTGTATATATTGCTAAGCCTTGTTCAAAGTTATGCACTCAATTAGTTGAGAATCCCAAATCAACCAGATTATACCCCTGTGCTCATAATTTGCTTCCCATTTCCATCCTTGTGCACCTTTCTCCTTGATCTTATTTTCTATAATCTTTGGTCACGACAATATTGTGTTCAACACTTCCTAAAAGAAAATAACCTACAAAGTTCCAACTCTTGCAGCAATTAGTGTTGTAACTACTACCACTATATTGTGTACAACAATTTCCCACAAAAAATGGCGACCAAATCCTCAACTGTTGCAGCAATTAGTGTTAAAGTTGCTGCAGAAATTGTTATTTGATTTAATCACATCTTTCGGTTTATCTTTATAGATAGGTCTTCTAAATGAAAGTTTTATTTCTTTTACAGATTTTGGATGCTGAAATTTGCAAAAAGCCGATGTTAAACAACATGTAGATTGACCATTTTTTGCTGGGAAGGCGAAGGCAACTTTGGATTATAGTTTAAGGCTAGTATATGATTTTTTTGCTAAGCGTTCATGATCACAATATTGTTACTGGCTTACCTCATTGTTGTATATAGTCAGATGCCTTATACTCACCTTATTTTGTAATTACATTATATATTATATATGAAAGCAACAAGTTTATATTAATTATCGTATTTTCTAGGTGCAAATGCTATGTGATTTAAGGACTAGATTGTAAATCCTTAAAATTCTTTTGAGTAGAAAATCTGTAATGGTTGCGAAATGATTTATGGATCATCTTCAAAATGGTCCCGAAATGATTTAGGGACCAGCTTAAAAGTTTTCGTGAATTGATTTATAGACGAGCTAAAAACTGGTCGCAAACTGATTTACAGACTAGCTTCCAAACTGGTCGCAAAATGATTATGGACCAGCATAGAAGTCGTCCCAAAATGATATATGGACCAGCTAGAATCTAGTCGCAAAATGATTTAACGAACATAATTTTGATTTCAATATGTGCGAATAGGTACCAAATATATGGTCCCTAAATGTATTTTAGGGACCAGTATTATACTAGTCCCGAAAAAGAATCAGCGACCAGCACGATAATCTCGTCCCTAAAGGTCCTTAGCGACTAAGGCTATAAGGACAAGTGCAGCTGGTCGCTATTGTCCTATTTGGGACCATATTCTTACTTATAGCGACCAATTTTCCCTTCGCTATTAGGCAATTTTCTTGTAGTGGAGTTTACGTAGGATGAGAATAAAAATCGAATCGATTGAATTACCTCCCACTCCTTAGAATACAAAAAAATAGGGTACCCTATATTCAATCAAAAAGAAATTGAATTCAAATGAAGTAAGAAAACCATCTATGTATACTCCCAAATCTGATCGATAGTTACATGAACAAGAGAACAGACAAGAAAGTAAACTAGCATATGAATTTTGAAGCACGTGGAATAAATTGTTATTGGGAGATAAATAAAAACAAGAAAGTTCAATCAAAGAGAACAAAAATTGTAGAGAAAGAACAATAATTTGGTTTTATGGGATAAATTAAAAAGCTAGGTGGGGTTGTCTTTATTGATTTTTGTGGTTATTCATGATAAATTCATCCGGATCATTAAATGTATAAGATCAAATCATGAAGCTGGAAGATTGCGCATCCGATCATCGAGCGACATATAGATACACTCTTTTCTTTTATCCCATCTGATGATTCAACTAATTTTTTTCAAGCAATCGCAGTGGCTTTAATCCAGTGTACCATTGAGGATTACCGGATGATTTATTGATGGACTGGATCCTTTTCCCTCCTGTTGTTAGTTACAAGCAGGGGCGAATCTATGTGGACAGGTGGGGGTGCCACGACACTCAATAATCTCGAAAAGATCGTTGTATATATATGTATATATGTCTAATAATTTAATATATATTAACTTTGTCACCTAGTAATTGAAATGTTGAACAGTTCAATTGGCGAAGGAGATAGTCTACCATGCAACCAAGGCAGGTTCAAACGCCAGCGCCTTTTTTTTTTGCTTGCTCTTTTTTTTTTCTTTTTCTTTTCTTTTTTGTCTTTTTCATTATTGTGTAATCTTTTTAAAAAAAAATCTCCATTATTTTTATTTATTTACTATTCTTTATTAATTCAAATTGACTCTTTTTCACAATTATTTTTAAAAAAAAAAAAATTCTCTTTCACTAATTATTAATCTCTTCATATGAGTGTACATATTTATTCTTTATCAATTAATGAGTACTGAATTATGAATGCTAAATAAATATTATTAGAATATATTTTAAATAGTAGTTTTTAAAAAATATAACTTTTTAAAATGATGAATGTTATTATTGTAATCATTTAAAATTTATTAAATATAATTTTATAAAATGATTCGAATTATATTAAATTCATGAATATATTAGTCCAAATAAATATTATGGATTAATATAATTGGGCTAACTATTCAAGTCCAATAAATATGTATTTAATTAAAGTCAAAATTAATTGATTTGGGCTATAGATGAGCCCAATTTGCTAAGTCCAATGTCATCTTATCCTAGAGGCCCATTCTTTTGGTGCCACGTGACAAATGACGTGGCATGCCAAGTCAAACAAATAAGCCAATAGGATCATGACATGTGTCAAAGTTGACAAGCCCGCCCCATAAAGCCCATATGACATGTCACTTAAATCTGATTGGTCGAAGGAAATCCTGTTCTAATCACAATTCCTCTATTCTAAAACTATAAATAGGGGTCCTCATAATTCAGAATAGAGGACAGAAAATTCTAAACAAGAAGCTAGAGAAAATCCGTGGTACAAACGCCATAAAATTCTCTATAACGCTACAAGTTTAAGAATTCAAGCATTTAAGTTCAAGAACGATCAAGATCAAAACTATCAGGTTCAAGAACAAGCTCGAAGCCCTTGAATTCAAGCAAAAGTCAAGATCAAAGATAAAGTTCAAAGTTCAAATTCATCAAAGATTCAAGATCAAGCTTTAAAGCCCTTGAATCATATTTGAAAAGGCGAATTCAAAGGAATCATAGAGATTGTAACACTCGCACTTTGTAATAATAAATACGATTGTTGCTATAATTTTCCGTTCTTGATTATTGTTTTCTCGACGCGAATTTTATTGTCTACAAATTCTGGCACGCCCAGTGGGACAATCTCTACCTCTCATCTCAACTTTTCAAGCATCAAACAACATCGAGATGACTTCCATGAAGAACAACTCTCGATCAACTGCCTCTAAGGCCACTAGCTCCAAGTTCTCTACTGAAGTTGAAGACATTCTTGATGTTACCTTTGGAAGTTTCGGAGTTGTTACAAGAAACAAAGCTGCTACGCTAGGACAACAAACACTACAAGTGTCGTCCGCATCAACTCCTGTTTTTGGGTCTTTAACTCCTAAAAGAGAGAGTTCCTCCACAAATGCTTTGGAAGGAGGAAACAGTATTGCTGAAAAGATCAAGGAGACATTGGCTCTACTTGAGCAATCTGGTTCCAAGAATTCTACCACAAGGGAGAACTATGATTCAACTAACGAATCACCTCCACATGCATCACGTAATGTGAGTCCGCTGAATATCAACTTACGCGACAATCCATTCTACTCTCCTACATCTCCAATGATCATGCAAACAATGGTGGCTGTTGTTTCTTCCTCTGAGGAACAACTCGCAAATCTGACGAAGTTGGTTGAAGGATTGACAAAACACGTACAACACCAAGAGTCTAGAATCGATAAGTTGATGGATCGAATGGAAGGACTTTTAGATGGAGAAGCGAGTCGTGCACCCGGAAAATGTGCTGAAGTTCAAAAGATTGGAGATCCTGCAAAGAAAGCACCGATTGTTAATGAGATGCCAGTTTCTTCTGAAGGGATGATCCCACTTGATCGCTTGAAAGAGTTTATAGAAGGAACTATCAAAGATAAGTATGAAGTCTCCACCAAGTCTTCTCACATGTATGTCAAGCCATACATTGCGAGAATTGATAACTTCAAAATGCGTGCTAGTTATCAACCTCCTAAATTTCAACAATTTGAGGGTAAAGGAAATCCAAAACAACATGTTGCTCACTTTGTGGAGACATGTAATAATGCTGGAACCTATGGAGACCATCTTGTCAAACAGTTTGTCCGCTCTCTAAAAGGAAATACATTTGATTGGTACACGGATCTGGAACTTAATTCTATTGATAGTTGGGAGCAACTAGAGCATGAATTTCTCAATCGTTTCTATAGCACAAGGCGTACAGTGAGCATGGTAAAACTCACAAATACTCGCCAAAGGAAAGATGAACCGGTTATGGATTTCATAAATCGATGGAGGAACGCAAGCCTAAATTTCAAGGATAGGCTTAGTGAAGCTTCTGCAATTGAAATGTGTATTCAAGGAATACATTGGGAGCTTCTTTACATCTTACAAGGAATAAAACCAAAATCCTTCGAAGATCTAGCTACTCGCGCTCATGATATGGAGTTAAGCATGTCCTCTGCTGGAAAAGATATGACGTATATTCGAGACCTTCGCAAAGGAGGCGACAAGCAGGAACCCAAGAGATGGAGTAAATTTGTGCCTAGAAATGACAACAAAGAATCCATGAATGTTAATGTGTCGCCTGCGAAGATCACTACGAATGAGGGCATGAAGCAAAATGTGAGAACGGCTTTCCAAGCACGTTCAAATCAAAAGTCGACACTAAGGGATATGCAAGGAAAAAAATATCCCTTCTTGGATTCTGACGTTTCTGAGATTTTTGATGAGTTGCTCGAGTTTAAGCTCATTGACTTGCCAGAGATTAAGCGACCCGATGAAGCTGGAAAAGCTGATGACCCAAATTATTGCAAGTATCATAGACTTGTGAGCCATCCTCTCGAAAAATGTTTTGTCTTCAAGGATAGAGTGATGCGATTGGTTAACGAAACGAAAATTGTCCTTGATGATGAGAAGGCTAGTTCTAACCAGATCTCTATCACGTTCGGCTCGCTCGATCCGATCCAAATATATATCTCTGAAAAATATGAAGAAGAGTTATTGGAGCAAGATAAATCTCAAGATGATATAGATAGTGATGAAGGCTGGATTCTTGTGACTAGGCGAAGACGCAACAAGTCAAGCTTACGAAAAGAATCGTCCGAGCGACCAATTAGAAGGAAAATGATGAAGAAATTGGAGAAGCAAAAATCAATCCAACGCCCAAAGAGGGCAAAGGTAGAAGTGCATCACTACCAAAAACCCCGACGTCCTGTGACTCTAGAGGAATTCTTACCAAGTTCGTTCGACATAAAGTCTACTCAAGACAATGTCGAGGCATCATGTTTCAATGCTGATAAAGCAGAAACAACGAAGGTGCCTTCTACTGACAAAGAGGGAACAACGACTGAATCCTCACCAAAAGTGTCTCCTAGTGATGATGAAAAGGCAACAAGGGAAAGCTCATCAGTGATGACTCCCTCACCTTCTGAAAAACCTATTGAACCTTCTTCCCATGAAGTACATGCATGTGATACAAAAATCATATTTACAGATAATGATCTTCTGTTTGGTGAAACACTACACAATCATCCTTTGTATTAGGTGGGTCACGTGCTTGAGAAGAAGATAAATAGAATCTTAATAGATGAAGGATCTGGAGTCAACATTTTGCCTATCCACACATTGAAGGAACTTGGCATCATGACTGGAGAACTTAGTGAAAGTCGTCTATTGATACAAGGATTTAATCAAGGGGGGCAGAGGTCCATAGGCTCTATTAAATTAGAGATCCACATGGAAGATTTGCGACCAAGCGCATGGATGCATGTGATCGACGCAAAGACATCATACAATATATTACTTGGCAGGCCTTGGGTACATGAGAATAGAATTGTATCATCTTCTTACTATCAATGTTTGAAATATCTTGAAGGCGGAATTGAAAGGAAGATAGTTGCAGATGATAACCCTTTCACCGAAGTTGAGACACACTTTGCCGATGCGAAATTCTATTTGAAAAGTTATGTTGTTAAAGGGTCCAAGTCTAATGATGTAAAACCAATCATGTCCGATAAGGTCATAAGCAAAAGAATCAATGTAGCTGTTGAAAAGGTAAAAATTTACACTAAAGAACCTTGTCTCAATCTTAATGAAGGGAAGATCATGTCTTCGAAGAAAAAGATGACTTCTGAACTTCGTTATGTTCCAAAAGTGAAGAAAGAAGAAGATCAATCATCTAACCTTCAAGAAAATGCATTGAGAGGGTTAACTCTTCCTATAAGATGGATTGATGCAATAAACTTGCCTCCGAAGCTGCAAGGAAAGTCAATCGCTCAAAATTAAGTGCGAGATATGACACTTCCCACAATTCGCACAAGAGAAGGTTTTGATCTCAATGCTTACAAGTTATTTGTGAAGGCTGGGTACAACCCTAATGAGCCATCAATGTTAGGGAAACTTCCATCAGAAGATACAACTAGGCAAGCACGTGAAGGCCTAGGCTATAGCCAACCGCCGCCAATTCGCATTTCCATAAGAAGGGCAAGAAATAACCATATAACTTTTGAAGATGATGTCACTACTCCCAACAAAAAGTCTTCCGTCTTTGATCGACTTGGAGAATCGCCTGCAAGAACCTCTGTGTTTGAGAAGTTAGGTCCATTGAAGAAAAACAAGAATATGAGAAGTTATTTAAAAGTTACAACGCCTGCTTCACATTTGATTCGAAAGGATTTCAAAAGTTTGATTCCTTCTAGAATGAGGCGGCGGGTGGAACTTGTGGTTTCGTGTAAAGAAGAACTCAAGGCAAAGCTCACACTGTGGTTTACACCAAGGAGCGCGAGGAATATGAAGAAAGTGTAGGCTCCTCAAATCATGTTACAATAAAAAATGAGTATGATTCTTTGCCTCAAATGAAGATTGATAAAGAGTTAGAAGATGTTGTTTGGTATTGTCATATATCTGTCAATGACAATGATCCGTTAGAAGAGGAAGATGCTAGAGATGCTCCACCAGAACTTGAAGAAGGAGTAAAGACCACAATAGATCCTTTGAAAGAAGTTAACCTTGACACTGATGAAGACCCAAGGCCGACTTACTTGAATGCCTTTCTAGAAGTTGATGAAGAAGCTGCTTATATATACTCAAAGAATATAGGGATGTCTTCGCTTGGAGTTATAAAGAAATACCTGGATTGAATCCTAAAGTAGCGGTCCATCAGTTGGCAGTCAAAAATGGTTCTCGTCCTGTTAAGCAAGCTCAAAGACGCTTCAGGCCAGACTTGGTTCCATTGATAGAAAATGAAGTTAACAAACTCATTGAGGCAGGCTTTATTCGTGAGGTCAAATATCCTACATGGATTTCAAGTATTGTTCCTGTGAGGAAGAAGAATGGTCAAATACGAGTATGTGTTGACTTTCGAGATCTTAATAATGCATGCCCTAAAGATGAGTTTCCTCTTCCCATTCCGGAGCTAATGATTGATGCCACCACTGGTTATGAGGCGATGTCGTTCATTGACGGTTCTTCTGGTTATAATCAAATCCGCATGGCTCCAAAGGATGAAGAACTCACCGCATTTTGCACACCTAAGGGTATTTATTGCTACAAAGTGATGCCATTTGGTTTAAAGAATGCTGGTGCCACATATCAAAGGGCTATGCAAAATATATTTGATGACTTGCTCCATAAAAATGTTGAATGTTATGTTGATGACTTGGTGGTGAAGTCGAGAAGGAGGGGTGATCATTTGAAAGACTTAAGAATGGTGTTTGAGTTGCTCCGAAGATATCAACTAAGGATGAATCCATTGAAATGTGCCTTCGGAGTTACTTCTGGCAAGTTCCTTGGCTTTATTGTGAGACATCGAGGAATTGAAATTGATCAAGCCAAAGTTGATGCAATATCGAAAATGCCTGAGCCTCGAAATATTCATGAGTTAAAAAGTCTCCAAGGAAAGTTAGCCTACTTGAGGAGATTCATCTCAAATCTAGCGGGAAGATGCCAACCATTCGGTCATCTCATGAAGAAAGGTACTCCTTTTAATTGGGATCAAACATGTAGCGATGTCTTTAAAAGTATCAAATCGTATCTAGCGAAACCTCCAGTTTTGGCAGCCCCTATACCTGGAAAGCCATTGATACTCTACATTGCGGCACAAGAAAGGTTAGTAGGAGCCCTACTAGCTTAAGAGAATAGTGAAGGTAAGGAGAACGCTCTTTATTACTTAAGTAGAACGATGACACCGAATGAGCTGAACTATTCGCCAATTGAAAAGTTGTGCTTGACACTTGTCTTCTCAATTCAAAAGATGAAGCATTATTTTCAAGCGCATGTTGTCCGCCTCATTTCTAGAGGAAATCCCATCAAGTTTGTTATGTCAAAACCTGTCCTTAGTGACCGACTAGCAAGATGGGACCTCCAATTCCAACAGTTTGAGATTGTGTACATCCCTCAGAAAGCTATGAAGGGACAAGCATTAGCGGATTTCTTGGCAGACCATCTGATACCCGATGATTGGGAGTTAACTGATGATCTTTCTGATGAAGATGCGATGTCTATTGAAATTCAACCTCCTTGGAAAATGTACTTTGATGGGGCTGCACATCGTAGCGGAGCTGGCGCTGGCGTAGTGTTCATCACTTCGCAAGAAAAGATTCTACCATTCTCCTTTACTTTGAAGCAGTGTTGCTCTAATAATGTCGCTGAATACCAAGCATTGATACTTGGACTTGAGATGGCCGTCGACATGAAGCAATTACACTTACAAGTGTTTGGTGACTCTCAGTTGGTGATCAACCAACTCTTGGGGAGTTATGAGGTGAAGAAGCCCGAATTGCGTCCTTATCATGGCTATGCCCAAAAGTTGATAGGATGGCTTGGAGATGTAACTCTTCAACATGTGCGTAGAACGGAAAATAAGAAAGCTGATGCATTGGCTGCCCTAGCTTCAACTCTAACCCTTCCTGATCAAACACAAGTTACTATTTGTCAAAGATGGATAGTACCACCGCCAAATGAGGAAGAATATATAGAAAATGAGCTTGAGCATCTCGTTGTTGTTTCTGAAGCCGTAAAGGAAGATTGGAGACAACCCATTATTGACTACATGTGTTACGGGATACTTCCAGAAAATCCAAGGAGAAGGACTGATATTCGTTATCGTGCACCTCGCTTCCTTTACTACAAGGACACATTATATAGAAGATCATTTGAGGGTGTACTATTACGATGTTTGGGAGAGGAAGAGGCAATTCAAGCTCTGCAAGAAGCACACTCAGAAGTATGTGGATCACATCAATCTGGACCGGAACTCCACTTTCACATAAAAAGGATGGGGTATTATTGGCCAACCATGGTGAAGGATTGCTTAGATTATGCTCGGAGGTGCGATGCTTGTCAATTTCATGCAAATTTCATACATCAACCGCCTGAAGTATTGCACCCAACTATCGCATCTTGGCCATTTGACGCTTGGGGATTGGATGTTGTGGGACCACTACCAAAATCTTCTGGTGGACACTTGTACATCTTGGTTGCAACAAATTACTTCTCAAAATGGGCTGAAGCTGTCGCTCTTAAAGAAGTGAAGAAAGAGAATGTTGCAAATTTTATCCGAGTGAATATCATCTATCGCTTTGGCATCCCTCGCTATATAATAACAGACAATGGCAAGCCATTTGATAACAAGTTAATGAACAAAATTTGTGATCTCTTTGGTTTCAAGCAGCGTAAATTTTCTATGTATCATGCTGCCGCCAATGGTCCTGCTGAAGCATTCAATAAGACTCTATGCAACCTCCTAAAGAAAGTTGTCTCCAAGTCCAAAAGGGATTGGCATGAAAGAATGGAAGAAGCTTTGTGGGACATTAAACACATCCCTTCACACCTTAAGCTTAAGCATTCCGGACCTTGTAACACCTTGAGAGTAGTATTTTTTTTCAAGGCGGGGACGTTAAACACAATATTCTAGTAAAGCCCCAAGTCGGTGATCTTCAAGGTAGAGACGTTAAACACATCCCTTCACACCTTATACTTAAGTATTTGGGACCTTGTAAAGCCTTGAGAGTAGTATTTTTTTTCAAGGCGGGGACGTTAAACACATTCCTTCACACCTCAAGATAAGACTCTTGCGCGATGAAACTCTCTATTTTTGTTGGTCTCTGAAAAGAAAGACACACACAAAAAAAAAAGGGGTACAAAATAAATAAATAAAATACCTTAGCACAAGAATCTCTCTGTTGTGAAGAGGGATTTCACGATCTCTGAATGTGTTCAGAGAATATGGAGACGTGAGGCCTATTTATAGACTTAAATTTTTTTGGGGGTTTTTAACTCCTAGTGGAATAAGAATTAAGACCCCAATTAGACTCCTAATAGAATTCAAAAATGTTATTTGTATAGGGTCGGTGGGGCTAGGAAGCTTTCTTAATTCTACTACTATTGGAATTAAGACAAAAAAAGAACGGCTTCAATTGGATCATAATCCTACTCCTAATTGAATTCATTATTTGAGGCGGTGATACTGTTAACTAAAGCAGCCCATGTATTGACTAAAAGTAAGTCATATACTTGAGCCTTTTATAAAAAAAATCAAGCCATAAAGTAACTTGCTATATAGGTGCACCCACGTGGGTTTATTTTGCATGTATTTGGCCTCCTTTTTATAAAGGAAACACAAGTATTATGAAGAAATTAAAATCATAATTTCTCATTAAACATGCAGCAACTCAAAATTATTCCACATATTAAAGAAGATCTTCATTAATTACTTCAAGTCTAGTCTTTTAAAAAATAAAATATCTCGACAAGACTTGAAGTAGGGGGCATTTGTAATCATTTAAAATTTATTAAATATAATTTTATAAAATGATTCGAATTATATTAAATTCATGAATATATTAGTCCAAATAAATATTATGGATTAATATAATTGGGCTAATTATTCAAGTCCAATAAATATGAATTTAATTAAAGTCAAAATTAATTGATTTGGGCTATAGATGAGCCCAATTTGCTAAGTCCAATGTCATCTTATCCTAGAGGCCCATTCTTTTGGTGCCACGTGGCAAATGACATGGCATGCCAAGTCAAACAAATAAGCCAATAGGATCATGACATGTGTCAAAGATGACAAGCCCGCCCCATAAAACCCATATGACATGTTACTTAAATCTGATTGGTCGAAGGGAATCCTGTTCCAACCACAATTCCTCTATTCTAAAACTATAAATAAGGGTCCTCATAATTCAGAATAGAGGACAGAAAATTCTAAACAAGAAGCTAGAGAAAATCCGTGGTACAAACGCCATAAAATTCTCTATAACGCTACAAGTTTAAGAATTCAAGCATTTAAGTTCAAGAACAATCAAGATCAAGACTATCAGGTTCAAGAACAAGCTCGAAGCCCTTGAATTCAAGCAAAAGTCAAGATCAAAGATGAAGTTCAAAGTTCAAATTCATCAAAGATTCAAGATCAAGCATTAAAGCCCTTGAATCATATTTGAAAAGGCGAATTCAGAGGAATCATAGAGATTGTAACACTCGCACTTTGAAATAATAAATATGATTGTTGCTATAATTTTCCGTTCTTGATTATTGTTTTCTCGACGCGAATTTTATCGTCTACAATTATTAGAGTTTTTTTTTTAATTTAAAGGTTCTTTCGATCTTCACCGACGTTCTTGCTAAGTAAGATGACTAGGCTGAAACTAGGGGTGTACATGACCGGTTGGTTCGGGTTTTTTAAATATCAAGCCAAACCATTTGTGTAAAATTTTAAATTTATAAACCAAACCAAACTAATAAAATTCAGATTTTTTCGGGTTTTTCAACATCGGGTTGGTTCGGATTTTCAAATACCAAACCAAACCATTGTGTCAAATTTTTAAATTTATAAATCAAACCAAACTAATAAACCTCGGATTTTTTCAGATTTTTGGATATTTTCGTAAAGTTTGCATACAAACATATAATTAACTTGTGCTCCAAATATTTCTTTAGTCCAACCAAAATACAATTATCTAAGGTGTTTCTTAAGAAAATAATACAACATATGAGATGAGTACTGATGACACTAAAATATTCAATAAAAAATAATAATGAAATCATCATATAAAATAAATATTGCAAAGTCATAATGAAACTGATCATAATTTAAAAGTACTAAATCATGCTAAAATAAGTTTAATAACTATTAGTTACATTACTAAATATTTAAGAAAAATTAAAATTAAATTATGTATTTTAATTTTCTAAACCAATGTAAAACTAAAGAACAAATATTCAATATTATTGTCATTCTTAGTGTTGAATTAATTTTCTTTTTGCATTAGTATTAATTTGACTTTTAAGTTTTATTATAATTATCAACATCTATGAACTATAATATTTATTGGACCATTCCGAATTCTAAGTTTTAAACTTGAAATAATATATTAAAAGATAAAAACTATGAAATAGTATAAGAAATATTTTAAAATTATATCAAAGTAAATACTTTTATGTATAAAATAAAATTTTAAAATTACATATATAATGTCGGGTTAGTTTGGTCTCGGGTTGGTTTTTTTTATTTAAAACCAAACCAACCCAAATATAGTCAGGTTTTTTTCCAATACCAAACCACTAGTCGGGTTTTTTTTCCGGTTTGACTCGGTTTGCGGTTTGGTTCGGTTTTGTACACCCCTAGTTGAAACTACAATTTTTATTCTTTCCCTACTAGATATCTCCAACAACACATGAAGTCAATGGAATATGAATATATTAAGTTAATACTATTAGATGTTTATACAAGCTCAAATTTTAATGTGAAAAATCTTTTTTTTCTCTAAGTTTCAGCGAATAAGACATCTAATTCCAAAAAGGAAATAAAAATTGAATTGTTTAGTTATCTCTAATCTCAGAATATTTAAAATAAAATATTACTAACATGCATATTTGATCGATTTATTTATAAAACTCAAAAAAGATTAATAATCCGAATTGTAACCCAAAATTAAAGCAACCGATCATTTTATCTTACTTCAACGATATATGTGGCACCCACTACTTCCAAATCCTAGACCCATCTCTGGTTACAAGCTTACAACAGTAGTAGGGGTTAGGGGATGACCCTTTAAGCCTTACAAAAAAAAAATTCTATTTTGTCTATGTCCACGAGATGGGTCACAAACAATGATGGAACTGTCCATTCGTGAGAACACCAAAAATCCTAGCTCGAGCTCCTTCCTTAGCTTGTGCTTCTGCCACTTGATTTTCTTCTTGGTAACTATGTTGAATGGAGGGAGTGGGGGTGGGGGTGGGGGGTTTCCCAACTGCTATATTAGCTCTCCCTAGACTCAAAGGTTATGTTAGAGTAAGAAGGACGAACCTTTTTGATTAGTTATACTACAAGTCTACAACCATAGAGTCTACGTTAATGATTGATGGTGTTAGTTTTTCCTGTGTCTCTATTCTTAATCCATGCAGGTGCATTAGTTCAACTCTAGTGTAAACTATGTTAATAGCTTCTCATGTATCTTGTTATCCATTCGCCATTTGAGTCTCGAATTACTCATCCGGCCCCCTCTTTTCTGGGGTGATAGTGTAACATCTCAGATTTTGAGAAAGAAAGAAACTATTTTTTTGGATTGCAGTCTGGTTCTACGGGTCCCATCTACGAACAGTAGAAGCTTCTACGGACCGTAGATAGCATCCGTAGAAAGGGGGAAAATAAATTACTAAAATCAAGGCCTAGTACTTTTTTTACGGTTCACCAGTACGGTCAATTAACTGAGCTACGAGTCGTAGATAGGTCTCGTAGGTATCTCCTAGAATTATTGAAATTTTAAGGCTTTGCTGATTTGTACGGTTGGTGTCTACGGTCCCGTAGATGGGTCTATGATCCGGAGATTGTGTCTATCAAAAGTTGGTCAAAATTTAAGGGCTTTGATCATTTCTACGGTTGACCAGGACAGTCCGTAGAAAGGTCCAAACCGTACAAGGGAATCAATATTTATTTTTCAAGGGCTTTTGGGTATTTTTCTAATTATTTTAAGCCTAAATTGAGTCGTTTTGATCCTAATCTTAAGCCATATAAATACTCCTAAAGTCCTAAAACTACCCCTTTACAATCATTCACCCAAATCCCTAAATTCCCTCCAAGTTCATCCCCTTCAAATTCCCTCAAATTCAAGGAAGAGCAATTTGAGGTGTCAATCATCAAGATCTCAAACTCACAATAGCAATTGAGCTTTGAACTCCATGGTATGTTAGTTTTCACCTATGGAGTCCTTTCTTCCATAACGTTCCTAAAATCTTCAATTTTTACAAGTTAAATTCTCAAATCAAAGTTAGAGTTTTATTCAATCTTCATGGATTCTTTTCAATTATGATCAACTTGATTGTTTTCTATCTATTCATGCACAAATTGAAGTAAATACATGGTTTTGAGTTAAATTTATATGAATCCATGCATGATCCATGAATTTTAGACTATAAATACATGATTAAGCGTATGAACTATGAAAGATGAATTTAGGAAGACATGCATGTGTTTTGATGAAATTGATGTAAATTATTTGAGGATGCTTGGAGAGTAAAGAATCAATGTTGTAGTTGTTTGTGAAAAGTTTTCTCATAAAAAAGATTCATACGGGTTGAAAGGTTTTCTCACCTAAGTTGAATCAAGATTTAGAAGCTATTCTAAATGAACTCTAGCTTGGATTGGTTACTTTAAAAATGACATGATCAATGGATCATGATCTTTGATACAAGTAATTTTGAGCATATAACTTGTAATATTTAAAATGTGAGAGCAAATAATTCATGATGTTTTTAACATGAAAATAATTAATCTTTGGTGCCTAATCATGTAATATGCGGAGAACTAATTCATAAAGTGTATAGCATATTCTTTCAGATTATATAGCATATAAACATGTCTTCCATAAAACACATAGCATATATGTATACATATAACAAATATTGGTCTATGTAAGGGAAAAGGCATAAATTTACCTTTAAACTTGTCCCGAAAAGTCAGTTACATGCTTAAACTAATATAGTGACCTATTACACACCTTTGCTACTAAATAGTGAATTTTTTTACCCCTGAGACGTGTAGCACCATTCTCACAATTGGAGGTGTATCACACTTGCGCCACATCAATGTCGTGTCACTGCCACATCATATGCCATGTCAAATTTTGACTAAAATTCTCCATGTTATTCAATTGTTTCTTCTTCAGTGAACACCCCCATGAAACCACTATCATTGATGCCATATTAATACCAAATCTATATATTTCACCATGAAAATGAAAATAGTCACCATAAATTTCATCACCTACGAGCAAATCCACCATCGAAATCAACGATCACTACTATCCCCACAAAAATTATATAGATCTACCACAAAATTTGACACCCATAAATAAACTCATCACCAAAATTACATCATCACCATCAAAAGGTACAAACCCACCACCATTGTCAATATTTTTTCTTCTCCACCACCTTCAATTCCCGCTTCTTTGTCACCCCTCACCAACAAATCCATCATTATATTTTATTTCTTAAACTTAATTATCAATTTTATCAACCACCAACAAAGCCGAAGAGAAAAATCAAATATAATGAAAATGGCGAAATAGAATAAGCATTAAAATAGGATATGATGAAGGGTAGGGGGGAGAGGATTTTGTTGGAGGTATAGTGGGGTGGATAGAAGAAGAAGAAGAACAAGAAGAAGAGGCGTGGGGTAGTAGAAAGATGATTTTAATTTATTTATTTTTATTTTATTTACTGTCAAACACATTTTTCTTTTTTTATTTTATTTTTTGTCACGTCAATTTTAAGGGGTAAAAAATTCATTTTTAAATAGCAAAGGTGTGTATAGATCGTCAAGATAGTTTAAATATGCAAGTGACTTTTTGAGACAAATTCAAAGGTAAATTTATGCCTTTTCTCGTCTATGTAATATGAACCTTTTGGATAATCAATTTATGATGTGAGCGGCACATACATAAATCATCACTAAGGGATCATGTCGTGTAACTTTCGGTCCTATGTATACTCTAACCTCCGACCAGGTTCCTCTCAATATATAGAGATGTTAAACATGTTAGTGAATATCCTCTGAAGTGTATGCACGTACCTTGTAATCGAGTATTTCCATGGCGCAAGTAATGTGTGGGCCAAAAATATGTAAATTATGTAACATACAAGTCTTCATTCTACGGCACTTATAACAGGTAGACATGATCCTTATGAAACATGTAACATATATATATATATATATACACTAGTTTTTCGACACGTGCTTTGCACGTGATTACCAATTCAGAAAATATATGTTATAGTAAATAGTATTGCTTATTTAAGCGAATAATTGAATAATAAGTTTTGCAAAAAATAATATTGCAGTTTTTTTTGTGAACGTAATATGGATCATTATATATATCTCTTATCCACGCGAACCTATGAAGATTGTCAATGAAAATTTTTATTAGTTAACTGCATATATTTATTTCAATTTGCTGAGGTTCAATCATGTAATTGGTCATATCTCAATAACATTACCTTATAGACGATATTTGTTGTGTTTTCTTGTCATCTAACCAGATATGTTTGTACGTGTATTTTACATTAAACTGTTCTAATGTCATATGAACATGTGAAGAGAACAACTACATTTTATTTTTTAGAACTAATTTTTATTTTATAAGTTATAAATAATAAATGATGTTCTTGTTGTTGGCTCTCATACCTAACTTCTCAATTGACTGTGTAAATAAATAAAGCTAGTTATCTGACTGTCCATAGTTAACTGAGAAATGTTTCCTTTTTTATTTTTACAGGAAAAACTAAAAACTGAAATTAAAGAATATATTCTATCTGTGAAATCATATATATAATCAACTATTTATCTTACACCCAACAAAGATGTAGTTCATATACTTGTAAACAATTTTCAATTTATTCAATAAAACATGATTCGTCCAAGGAAAAATAACAACACTGTGTTATCACATATATAGAGGTTGTATAATAATATGAAAAATATTGGTCAAAAATTAAGATAAGAAGAGATGAAAGATAGAAATAATTAATATAATAACTATGAAAATTCATAATCTTATAACTAAAGAATGTTAAAGAGTGTGAATAACATTTGCAATAATTAGTAATAACTAAGAGAATGTATAATGTTATAACTAAAGAATTAATGTGCAATAGTTGTCTTTCAAATAAATTTTATACTAACATAAATAAATACGACTTTTAATTAATGTTGCTATATTTTTATGTAGTTATTAGATTTTAATTTAGTGTAGGGACAAAATGAAAATGTTTATTCCATATCATTGAAAATAAAATTTATTTTGAAAAAGATAATTTTTAAACGATTCATATATATTCACATATTTTCACATTTGTGAGATTTTTTTTTTAAAAAAAAAGGACTCGGAACAATTTAAAATAATATATTTTGAAGTTAGAAGATCTTGTTAACTTGAAGTTAGAAGATCTTCATCTAAAATACTGTAATATTAAGAAATAGTAAATAGGCAAAACAAAAGGGCAATGTTTATATAGTAATAACTATTTTGAAGCAAACTTTCTAACATTCTAAATCACATAATTAACATTGATAAATAAAATTATTCTTTTGTCTTGAGCATCAAAAAGGCAAATTGTGACAGTTCTCTAACTCTTGAGAAGTTTAATAATTTTGGAAAAAGATGTTCAGAAGCATATATTTACATCACATGAGAAATTGTTAAAAAAATAAATGAATTTAGACTACATCGTGTCAACTTCATATATTGGAATATTTCATACTAATGTATATATTATGCAAATTGATGGACTTTCGGTAGTGCCAATCGAGAAGTTCATCATTCAACAATTTTGAGGAGAAAAACAAGGTAGTTCACTCAAACATCAAAGATCACTATCAAAAGGGGAGGTAAAGACAACCACATTTTGACAATAATAAAGACGGTGTGTTCCTTCATAAACTGTTAAAAAAAAAGAGAAAAGGTGAATGTATAAAAAACAACGTAGAGACACCAGAAAAATATTGAGTGAAGGGAAAGGACATACACGTTTCCTGTAATCCTCAAGATAAAATTTCTCCTCTTTTTGCTTAATTCTTCTATTGTTGATAGAACATTGAAGCATATCATCAAAGGAGCGTTAACACCACAACCATGCACTTAGCAAATTACAAATGGACCACTAGCAAATGATTTAATTTTGATATGATAAAATTATTGCAAAAAAGGCAGCACCAAGCTGTCATACAACTAATGGCACAAGTAATACACCGACAAAAATGTACATTTTCTGTTTTCACCAAAAATAAATCTTTCTTTCCACTCACAAACTCGACATTAATTAGCATATACTAAGAGAAAAGGCATCACTTACAGCCTTATTCGAACCCACTCAATGACAATTAATCACACGAAATCTTTTAAAATGCAAGAAGAAGAAGAGTAGAAGATTAAAAAACAATGTGGTTGGAAAAAATGAGAGAAAACCCCTCTATTTATAGTAAACAAAGCGTTGTATGAACAAGTATTTTTTGTGTCTTATCGAAAAAGTCATGACCTTTTGAGAAGTCACAACCCTTTGAAAAGTCATAACTTATTGAAAAAGTCATAATTCTTTGGAAAAGTCACAACTCATTGAAAAATCACAACCCTTTGAAAAAAGTCACAACTTATTAGAAAAGTCACAACTAATCGAAAAAGTCACAACTTATCAGAAAAGTCACAACTTATTGAAAAAGTCACAACCTAAGTTAGGGATATTACAGTAATTTAACATTCAAGTTAGGAGTTCATGTTTTTAAGGTAATATATATATATATATATATTGAAATGCAAATTAATAACTTATAGTTCCTCTTTCCCAATTTATGTGACTTACTTTTCTCTTTAGTTAGTCCCAAAAAGAATGACATATTACTATATTAAGTAATAATTTAACTTTAAAATATTCATTTTACCCTTAAGAAATGATTTATAGTCATATAAATTTCTATGATTCATTTTGGACCACAACTTTTAAAGTCTTCCTTTCTTTCTTAAATTTCGTGCCGAGTCAAACTACCTCACATAAAATGGGACGGAAGGAGTAAATAATTCTTCATGATGGTATATTTAGTACACGTTTGGCCATGCAATACCATATCACGATATGGAATCGTGAGATGGAATCAGCGTTTGGACATGCAATTTCACGCTGATTTCATCTTATGATTTCATATCATGAGATGGAATATCATATTCTCCAAAATCATGATATGAGAAGTTCATATCATGATTTGGGATTTTTTAAATACAAAAGTTGACCCATAAGTTTATATTTTGTTAAAACAACATTATATCTACTAAACATTTATTCCATTTATAAATAAAATTAATAATCACATCATTACTTTTTAAAATTTATTATTCTCACCAACATAAAATTTATTAGTACTTTCAATTTGGTGAGTATAAATGATAAAGTAAGAATTGATTTGGTGAATATAAATACAAACGGAGGGAATAATTCTTTTTTTATTTTTCATAATAAAAAGACTTCTCTTTAGGCTACATATGAAAATGGTTAATGCAATTTAATATGAGAAAATGGTTAGTGCAATTTAATATGAAAAATGACAAAATTTGGGATGTATGTTTGATAATCACTATTTCCAATATGTTTAATTTTAGCATGAAATTAATGCACTGAAAATGTGCAATTGGACACAAGTGAACAAGGAATGAACCATATGATATTGACACACAAGCGAAAATTGTCATAACTTGTATAGTGTTACATAATTAATTGCGAGAATACCAAAGGGGTGATGAACTATTTATGATTTATGAGCATGAAAATATAGTTACGAATGATATTGACCAAAAATGGCTCAAAGTAACAATGTTGATCCGTCTTCTCGGTCATATGATCGAGAAATGCAAGTTCAACGTGAGAAGATTGTACGTACTATTTGAGAGGATTATATTAAAGACTACTACACTACAATTTATGTTCAATTTTTTTTTATTGAATTAAAGTTAGATGAAACAGTTAATTAAGTGGAGAACAAATAACTTTGTAATAATTTATTATGTGATTTTATAATTTTTTGTTTATTTGATAAGATTGAATAAACAATTGGGCTATTTTAATAGTTTTACAACTTGTGGGACTCTTATGTTTATGAGAAAATATACAACACAAAAATTTCATATCGTATGTCCAAACAAAACTTCAATTTCATCTTATGATTTCTTATTATGATATCATATCATGATTCCATATTGCATGGCCAAACGGGCCCTTAGTGTAAGCAAACTCTAAGATCACATCCTCGGAATAAAATCCAGTTAGAAAAGAAAATTCAATTAGAGATAAGAAACCTATAAATAAGCTTATTAAGTAAATCTCGATTAGCCAGCAGATATGTCCTGGTGAGTATAGATGTCTAGATGACTGCCAAGTAAGCTTCAATAGGCTAATGGGTAAGAATATTTCCCGTATGTGTCCCGCTGGGTTCCGCACTATACTTCACTATTACTTTTTTAAAGTCCATTTGATATTGCGGGAAGTCAAAAATATTTATTTTGAGTAAAAATATTATTTTGGATAAATAAGGTATTTGCCTAATCACTATAACTGTTTGTTTTAATAAAAGTAAAATCAGTTTTTCTGTTGAAAGAAGATAAAAAAAATTTGCCTCTTAAAAAAGCAGAAGCATAAATTTTTTAGATAAAAATGAATGTCATATACACATATTTAATTACCAGTATATCTCTTTTATTTTTTTAGTTTTTTGATGAGCTTTTCATATATAGTGATTTTAATTTGTGAAATGATTTTTAAATTTATTTTTCTTGATTTTTTTAATTATATTTAAATCACCATATTAATATTATCAATATTTAATTTATTTTTAATTCAACTATGTATAATATTTGTTGAAAATTTAAATATATACATTCTAATTTAATAAAAATAAAATTTTATTGAATTTTTTATAATAGATATTCAAAATAATTTTAATATTAAAAATGCATTGATATTTGTTTTTTTTCGTAATTTGACTCACTAAAGTACTTTTTTAAAATTGTGTTTTTATCCAAACACAATCCACTCAAAAAGACTTTTTCAGATAAATTAATCAAACATAAATTACATTTTTTTTAAAAGCATTTTAAAAAAAAATATTTCTAAAAATAAGCCATTCTTAGTAATAATGCCAAACAAACTCTTTAATCTCATTACCCCGAGAAATCTTACCGATAGTATAGTTTATTAATGAGTTCCACTATCCTCAAGAATCAAATAAGGTTTTATACAACCCACTAGAAGCGTTAATTTTGGAATACCGATCCTCTAATTTGCCCAAGGAACATACTCTTCTATTTATTTCTTTGTTGAGCACTGATATTGTGTTAAGTAAAATAAGTAATAATACAATATTTTATCGTGAAAAATTTTGGCTCATAAAAAGAAAAAAAAATCACAACAGAGTTTTTTTCGAAATTGTATAAACTTAACGTTTTAGGTTATATTTTATTCAAAAAAAAATTCAATCATGTAAAATATAAGGGCCGACGACGTTAAATAAAATAGCGTTACTAGTAATAACGTTTTAAACATAATACGTTACTCTCAATAATGTTTTATTAATTGTGACATAGAGACACATTTTACAGCTAAAACAATATTCACAGTAACATTTCTTTAGAATATAATCACAAACCTATAAATTTAGAATCGACTCGTGCAAATTTGCTCCTACATAAATATTAGGCATAATACATAAACATGATCCTTAACTTGATTTCAGCGGACAACTATGACCTTTAATTTTGGGTGCGCATAAATAAACACTTAAACTAGTATAAAATTGAACAAATAGATACATTTGTCCTACATCGCACCCTACATGACAATTATGTGTTCTACGTGTATTATGCCAAGTAGGACACGTGTGTCTACTTGTTCAATTTTATACAAGTTTAAGTGTCTACTTATGCACACCCAATGTTGGAGGGCATAGTTGTCCGTTAAAGCCAAGTTAAGGGTCATGTTTATGTATTATGTCTAAATATTAACTATTAATCTTAATATCTTAGTGGTTACTACTTTTTCCCTTTAGCTTTCAATTCACATTTCACAATGACTTTGAGTTCAGAAATTCACATTATACAAGACGTTAAAACCTAAAGTAAGAACCCTATTTCTCTTAATTTCTCTTTGTGTTGCACTTGTATAGTAATTTTCATGTTAGTTATATTGTTTCTATTTTATGAGCGTTCTGTAAAGTTACATTATTAATTATCTTGTCGCATCAAATTATTGGAGAAGACATATATTTATTTTTTAAGCATTTTCTTATTGATTAAATCAAAACTGAACCGTTACGGACCAAAATCGATAAAAAAAATATCTTATTGATTTGATTATTGGTATTTAAAACTGAAAATCGATAAACCCAAATCAATATAACCAAACCGACACACCCCTAAATGAGATTACTTTCATATATACCTATATATATTGTTAAGTGACGAGAATTATCACTAACTTGAGGGCATTTATATGTCCTTTATGATTTCCATCCCTTTCAACTTTATTTTCCTTAGTTTTCAAATGAAGGACTTAGAAGTATTTCGCAAATCTGATGGAGGCTTTTTCCGTGTTGCAAAGATGTGAAGGTGAATATGACATGATCAGACAGACGCACCATAATGATAAATGACAACATCAACATCGTGTTTGAAGAACAAACAGAAATTTATTGGAATCTGCATTAATACAAGAACCATCTCTACTATGCATAATATCATGTCACATGTGTGACATCTGAAAGCAGAATGGATGGTCACCATAGTCACAGTTTACAACAATTAAACCTCACCACTATATCTGCACAATTCCTTTTTAAACTCCAGAGGCCTATAGTTCAGTCAGGACTAGGCTGTTAACAAGTAGAAGCCTAAGAATATACTATGCAGGGCAGGATTCTCAATAATCTTTACAGGCCCCGATATGTCGTGGATCAAATATTTTTTAGTCTAAAAAGTTTCTGTAGTAATACCAAATCGCGATATTTGAAGGGGGGAAAAAAAAGATAAGAGACATTCAACCAACTTGGTAGGTTGTGAAAAGAATGAGTCTCTTTTTACATCCGGACTGAACCAGTCACTTGAACCCTGCTGGAATTGGCTTCATTGTTCTTGATTGACAGGTTGGCAAATTGTGCTTCAAGATCTCTGCTTTTGTTTCGACGATGTTTAGAGTGATTCTGTTGTTGTGGCTGCTGATGCTGTTGTTGCATTTGTTGCCTCTGCATCTGATACATAGTTTGTAGCCTTGTGAGCTCTCTCTCCAACATCTCTTGCTCCACTGCATCAATCAAACATCATAGTAAGTTTTGCTATGAAACAATTAGAAAGTATGATTGCAACATTAAAAAAGAGAAAAAGAAGATGCATTACAATGTTTGATGAGCTGCTCCTGTGATAAGCTATCCAAACGCTGCCTCAGCGCTCTATTCTCCATGCTTAGTATAATATTTTGTTGGTCAACAAATTCAAGCTCCGCAGAAAGCTCAGATCCTTCTGCCTGAAATGTCACCAAATAGAAATAAGTTACATCTCTACCTGAAGTACAAATACAAAATGAAATGATGAGTCTTGTATTTTTTTTCTACCTGTAAAGCTTGAACTGTTCTTTCAAGTTCAGCTATGTGCTGAAGTTTCCTGACACGTGATCGGTGAGCAGATTGCCTATATAAGAAATTATATGTTACTTCAATTTGTTGTAATGTTCTCAAGCAGTGTACTTTGCAACAAAATTGATGACATTGAAACGAAACCTTACTGTTTAGCACGTTTTGCATCTGCTTTGGACATGGAATGTTTGGCTTGTGCATTGTTTGATCTTTCACTAGAGCCCTCTTGGTTTTTCGAATTATTGATCTCTCTCATGTTATGCTTCTCATGGGACACAGATGGTGCACCATTCAATTCCTGAGCAGCCTATAAAGATGGAAGGCCTCTGATTAATATCAGAAATGTATGGATCGAGTATTCAAATGTGTAGCTAATTTACCTTATTAAATTTCTGTTCATGGGAAGAATTTGGCTTGGTTTCATAGGGAACTGCACTCAAATCTTTGTAACTCACATAATTAACTGAACCCCAAGAAGCTCCTATATTTACATTCTTATTTTTAGGTTCTTCCCATGTGTTTAGCCTCTCTGCAGCTGCTCCTAAGTATGCAAAAGTATCACTTGCTGAACGTCGATGACCTTTGTGTACAACTGTCGTTGTCTCGGGAGGTTCATTCAAAAGGTCATCGAGCCAAGAAGGTTGCTCCTCTATAAGAAAGCTCTCGGAGTTACACCGATGATGATGACTCGATCCCTCTGTTGGCTTTGCTTTTCCCTTTGCTCCATCCATGTTTGAATCTACATAGGACTGGAGAAAGGGAGAAGTAGAGTCCATAATCGACTGCTTGTTCGAAAAGGAGAAGTTTTTCAAGCTTGATGAACCATTTAAACTCTCCATTTCTAATGAAAATCTGCAAGGGATCAATGTTTGAAGTGATTAATTGATAATAAAAGGCTTACTATGAATACCTTCTAAATGGCAATTTGTTTGCTACATGGATAGGAAAATAGAAAAGGATGCCTTTGGAATAACAAATACTCGTTTTGTTACAATTTGTTTGTCTGATTTTGACTTGATTTGCACATAGTTTAAGAAAGTATGAAGACTTATATTTTATGATCTTAAACTAAAAATATGTAGAACGTATCAAAATGTCTTTTGATCTTGTGATTTTAAACATGTCATGTGAAAATTTAAAATTAAAGTGTTGCAAAAAAAATGAAAAAAAGAGACATCCTTTTTTTAAAGAGATTAAAAAGGAAAGTAAGACAAGCAAATGCCCATTAATTTTGCTCTATGCAAATCTTGAGATGCCAAAAAAAGGTTTAAAAAAAAATCCAAATTTGAAGATAAAATAGGAGTTACAAACACACTTAAACCAGAGTATAGGTTAAGATCATCTAAATGATTTGTTCTAATTAATGTTGAGTTTAACAACATAGGGGTGATGGTTCTTTTTCTCATGGAAAATTTAATCAAAGAAAAAAGACACACAAGTAGATATCCACTCTCCAACTTACGACGTCTAAATTTTGAATCCTCAATTACGTGATGGTCCCTCACATTGAGGATGAAAGGACACTAATGAAATAGCAAAAATGCTTTATAGAACTCAAAGAAACCATTTACAAATCAAGTGATCAAAAGCAAGCATGAAATTTCACAATAAATAAACAATTCACAATTCTTCTCTTGTATCATTCCAATTTTATCGAATGTCCTCGATCAAATGGACACAATTCACATCTCTTACGAAAATAAAAGCAAGCCTATTAACAATATGGATCAAAAAACAAAGATGAATTACCAAAGAGGGAGGTAGCCCCAAGGGGGGTGTCTCAAAGAAGAGGTGAAGTTGAGAGACCCCACACTTTGGTCCTCAAACCTTTATGTTCATTTGCATTTGATTTTTGATTTTTTTGGTTTGATTCAATAGCCTCTTGTCATCTTCTTGAAACTCAATACCATAAAAGAGAGAAAGACCGCACTTTACGTAACCAAATGGAAAGGGATCCCACCACGTTTTTGTACTATTATCAACAAAACATAATCATTTTCATTTATAATCAATTATTCTCTCTTTATTCGTTTTCTTTTGTTTCCCTTTAGGCATAATATATATATGCGCGCGGCTTTTAATTTGACATTATTTTATATTTATGTCCTTCAATTTTGGGTGTGAACAAGTAGACACTTAAACTTGTATAAAGTCGAAATAACTAAGTATATTTTTTTGTTTGTTGCAATAACAAGAATAAACATATATGATTGAAAAGTTGTCTCGAAAACTTTTATTAACCATATGATTTTAAATAGCAACTTAAACAAAGTAGCTAGTAAACTCATCCTATAACTAATTAGTGTAGTAAATCAAAGTATTAAATTATTTCTATAACAAAACAATTAATAATTCCGGTAAATTTGTAACAGTGCCAATGAATTGTCTTGAATATAAAATTATTCCTATAACATATATTGTTTGTTTCATATTCAGTAGGATTATTCAGAATTGTATATTTCATTTTTAATTGTTCATAATTTGTGACACTAGTTCTTAAAGAGTGTAAAGTAGAATTTTATATTATATTCCCTTGAAATTATTTTACTTATGTTATCGATCGGATTATACTGTGCCTTTCTTTATTAAGTAAATTATTTTGGATTGTGATTACATTTAAATTGATTCACTTACTGGGTAAGGTGACATGTTATTAATTTTCTCGATATTAAGTAGCTTGTTTTCTACAAATTCATCATTATATAGAGTCTTCGTAGTGTGTTCTGGATGACAAAGATATAGTTTCATCATCTTGCGTTTACCCTATAAAATATTTTGGTGCTATTTTTCTGGTGACTCCTTGATACTTGTGATTGATCTACTTGATACCTATGATTGACATACTTGATATTTATTGATTGTTGAACTGTAACTATTGGACTGCGATTGTTAAACCTTGAGAACTTTGTATCTTAAAATTGTTAAATCTGGCTGATTTCTATGCATGAAGGTAGTAGTTGAGGTGGTTCAATTGGGATGAAAGGAGTACTCGTATTCCAGCTAGTTTTGCTTTGTTTAAGTGGTTACTTGTTGAGTTCCGTGTTGTTTGATACTCACTCTTTGCTTCTATACTTGTGTAGGTTCTGAGCCCGGACCTGTGTGACCTTTCTCCTTCATCTTTTTCGAGGATACATTCAGAGGTAGTTGATTGTCATCCGGCGGGCCCTCTTGTTCCTTACTGTTTTGTTCTATTTGACAAACAAAGACATTCAGATTTGTATTATCTTTCAAATTCTATATTATTACATTAGTGACATGTACACATGACAACCATGTTATGTGAGTAATTTAGAATGACTAAGTTTTCCGCTCTTATGCTATTATTGTTTTACTTTTCACATTTGTTTCACATTGTTGGGTTTGAGGTTGACCTGTATTGGTGGGATAGATGAGTGTCATCATGATCATTTTTCATCAATATAAGTATATAAATGCCTCTTATAATTTTGTATATTATTTTATATTGGATATATAATATTGTTTATCAAATTTTTAAATATTTTTGTTGAAAAGAAATATGAAAGTGTTGTATATTATTCTATACCAAATGTATATTATTGTATATATGAAATTGTGCTTGGACTAAAGATTTATTATACAAATTTTCAGCTATATTTTTGCAATAGAAATTAGATAATTCATAATTGGATTTCTCTCTATTTTCCTTTTCTCCGTTCACTATTGTTTGTCAGGATAAAATCGTGCACAACCCTTAAGAAAAAATTAATATAAGGTGCAATTTGACTAATATAACCTTACTGTCAATCATTATTAAAATTGTTTGTACTTTTTGAAAACTATAAAAGCAGCTTTTTTCACATTAAAGTAGTCTTGTAATTTTAAAATGACTACTATTTGAAACCGGTAGTTATGTAATTATTAAGAACAGAATTGGAAAACAGTGACTAATTATTTCTTGATTTTTTAAATTGACAATTAATTTTGAACAACTATTTTTAGTATATATGACAAACAATAGTGGACAGAGGGAGTACATAATTATACTCATTTAGGAAGGTTAATGCATCACATGATAGAGTACCGTTGATGCCTATATCACTAGATTTGGTTTTGTAGTTCTTTTAAATATGAATTTAGTTTTAATTATTTTCAAATTGGAGATTTTTTTTATATAGATTTTATATATATATATATATATATATATATATATATATAATTAGCCTCTTCTTTATTTCAGTATTAGAATTAGCTTATTAACAACAATAATAAAAAGATTCTTACAATCACAATTGTCTGTATCCGCACACTCCACACTAAATAAAAAGCAAATTAAAATAAAAATAAAAACGTATGACAACAAAGAAAATGAAAAGGCTTTAAGGATAATTTTGTAATTATTTTTTCTAATGCAAGTGTTACAATGTTACTCCCTCTCTTTCAATTTATGTGGCACTTTTCGTTTTTTGATAGTCAAACAGTTTAAGTTTGATCGGGAATTTGCGATGGAATCTTCAATATTTTGGAAACAAATTTTATATATTTGTAAACTACGTAAAAAACACTATAAGTCACAATAATTGATAATTCAAAATGTTTAAAAAATATATGAAAAAATTACGGTCAAAGATAGACTTGTTTGAATCTCGAAATCCGACCACATAAATTGGGACAGAGGGAGTACATATTACTAATACCTAGAATTTCTTGGTATTAGTAATACACAACTTAACATACAATATAGGGGTCGTTTGATAGAGTGTATTAGGAAAAATAATGCATGCATTAGGTGTGTATATTAATAATACCTTATTTGATACACTTTTTTATGGCATGTATAACTAATGCAATCATTAGTTATACACTATATTGTATATTAAGTTGTGTATTGATTCAAAGATACTATACTAACAAATATTCTTTAGTACTAGATTGAATTTCTCTTTCCCAATAAAGTACCAATCCTAATTTCTATTTGGACAAGTATTTGCTCGGGCCATCAGGGGTTTTGCAGGTTCACAGGAATTCATATTTTTTCTTAAGTCATATATGGTAAAATCATATTTTTAAAATATTTAAATATAAATGTGAGAATCTAGTTAAAATATCAATTTGATAATATTTGGGTGTATCTTAATTTTTAAGTGAAATTAGAAATTTAAATCTAATTTAGACATTGAAAATTTGTAGGATTTTACAAGATTAATTCTATTTCAATTAAGTTTTTTGGAAGCTACTTTACCCTAAACCCTAGATTATGCCTATATAAGTAATATTATAATATACCTTAAAGAGGCATTTTGAAATATCCCGCAAGTTCATGGAATATTCACAAAGATCAATGGATATTAAATAAATCTTAAAATATCTCATGAACTCTTGAGATATTCATTAAGAGATCAAAATATGCTAGACTCTTCTTGATAATCAAATAAATTTCAAGAAGATCCACAAGCACAAATCTTTCATAGAGATCAAGTTCAAATCATCATAGTTCTTTGAGAGAAGTATTGAAAATTTGTTGCAAAAACTTATATCTAGGGGCGGATCTACATGGACAGATGGGGTGCCACGTCACCCAGGGATCTCAAAAAAACGTTGTATATATATGTACATATGTATAATAATTCAATATATATTACTATTGTCACCCAGTAACTATAATGCGGAACAACTCAATTGGCAAAGGAGTTGGTCTGCCACACAACCAATGCAGGTTTGAACCTCACTCCATTCATTCTTATTTATTTACTATTCTTTATTAATTCAAATTGACTCCTTTTCATAATTAGTTTTTAGCTTCTTTTTTTTTACTTTCTCTTGCACTAATTATTAATCTCTTGATATGAGTGTTACATATTTATTTTTTTTTATCATTAATGAGTACTGAATTATGAATGTCAAATAAATATTGTTAATAATATATTTAAATAGTAGTCTTAAAAAAATTTAAGTTTTAAAAATGATGAATATTATTATTAGAGTTTTTTTTTCTAATTTAAAGGTTCTTTCGGTCTTCACCGACATTCTTGCTAAGTAAAATGACTAGGCTGAAACTACAATTTTTATTCTTTCCCTACTATATATCTCCAACAACACATAAAGTCAATGGAATATGAATATATTATGTTAATACTATTAGATGATTTATACAAGCTCAAATTTTAATATGAAAAATCTTTTTTTCTCAAAGTTTCAGCGAATAAGACATATAATTCCAAAAAGAAAAAAAAAAGAATTGTTTTAGTTATCTCTAATCTTAGAATATCTAGAAGAAAATATTACTAACATGCATATTTGATCGATTTGTTTATAAAAAAAAATAGAATAATCAATAACCCGATATGTAACCCAAAATTAAAGCAATCGATCCTTTTATCTTACTTGAACGTTGTGGCACCCACGACCTCCAAATACTAGATCTGCCTCTGCTTATATCTATTTTGTTTCTTCTTTGAGAGTAGTATTGAAAATATTCCTAAGCTCGATCTGAATTATTTGTTTCATCCTCGAACTATTGACAGTCAAACATCATTTTTACTTGACTAACTGAACTTAAATATATCTCCAATTTTATTACGTAAATTTTGAGTTATATTTTTGCATCGTAACCAAAATAATTGTACTTTTATAAATTTATCATTTTTTATTTAATCAAAGCGTTTGAAATCGTAACGTTACCTACCTCCACTTTACAGGTTTTGAAATCCTTAGTCATACCTACCACATTGCTTAATTATATTATACAGATATAATTGTACTCATTTTGGAAGCTTTTTGCAGATTGGTTCGATTCCCAAGCATAGTGGAAAGGAAGAACTAAAACACTCTCTGCAATTATTATTTTATACTCCTTTTCTCGGTTTCAATTTGTTTAACTTATAATTTTAATTTGATATGAAATTTAGAAAATATAAAAGAATTATTAGATTTGTAATTTAAATTTAAACATATGTTAAATACATCAAAATATTTTTTAATATTATGCCCATTGTTAGCATGTTATGTGAAAAAATTAAAATTAAAAAATTGTTTAAAATAAAAATAATCATCATTCTTTTTTAAACAAAATAAAGAGAAAAGTAAGTAGAACAAACTGAGTATGTGACAAACACCATCAAACATCTCTTGTTACCATCACATGTTATCTATTACAACATGGTATAAAAAAAAATTGACACTATCAATGCATAGGTTTACCTATAAGATCGTTTGATGTGAGGTATATATAAGGTATAATAATTTCATAATAAAATGCAAAATATTTTTCTCATGTGTTTGATTGGAAGTATTAGATAGTTTTTGGTTTATTTATTCTATCATTTTTACTATAATGATGAAATAAGTTATCTCATACACATAATGAGATAACATATCCAGAAACAATTAATCCCAAAGTAATTTGTTTCCAACCAAACTACTCCTTATAGATGAGTTAATTTGCTATAAATAGGTGGAGAGGATAACACACTCTTCACTCAAATATAACAAGTTGAAGGTAATAAACACAAGAAAGTATGGCCTTTAACAAAGTTGCCCTCCTCATTTTGTTTGGTAAGTCTTTAAATTTCTTATCATCTATGGTAATTCTACATTAAACCCTTAAACATATTTGCTAATGACTTTATTTATTTATTCAGCCATTTTTGCTGGAACTATTTTACTTTTAAGCCAAGTGGATGCAGCGCCTGCTTGTCCACGTAACTGTAATCCAATTATTCAGTATGGGAGATGCCCAAAATCTGGAAATAAGAAGTTTAAAGTTGGATGCACCAATTGTTGCTCAGGCAAAAAGGGTTGCAACTATTTCAGTACCGATGGAACTTTTGTTTGTGAAGGAGAATCTAAAGTCAAAAGCTCTTAATATATAGTAGCTGTTTTTCTGTATTTGTACTTTTCTATGTTTAAAATAATCATCTCATGTACGAGTGTCAAGTGTGTGATGTGGCAGTGGATGTATACAATTTTCAACTGTTTGTGCTAGGTTTTCAAGAGCCTAATCAATGGTGTGTTGGTTTATCTTATTCAATTTGGAGATTCTCTGATCGACAACCATCACTATGAGCTATGTGATGATACATCGTCTTGTCCACGCTATTAGAATTGTCTTATACTTTGCCGGAATATAAGACATCCTTAACTAAGTGGATCCACTAAGCTATGCTTAAAAATCAATAAGGAATCATCTAAAAAGTATGACCTTTTCTACCCACGTTGGCTACATGGTTTATGAGGACTTTGAATTGTTTGAACTCGTCCCCATATTGTTGCTTAATACCACTCCCAATAATATAACTCAACTCATATGTTTGAAAACATTTCCTCAACCTCAAACTTTGATATTATTGCTCAAAAGGTTCTCTTAAAAGAGATTATACTCAAAAACTCCTCATGAACTCATTTGGAAATCGATGTTTCCTCTCATTTTAAATGTAAAAAACATTTACTCTTGGGAATACTTAGTTCCCATATATTCATTTTGAAAAATGAAACTCAACTTTCCTCATTCTCATACTCAAGTACTCAAGTCTTAAAACAAGTTTTAAAAGATTGTAAAAGACATCTCAAAATGACTCGAAAGAACTCTAAAGACTTAACTCTTAACTCTACCTTGAATTTGAATTATGAATTCAAGGGTTATGATTCATGTTATGAAGGATCTCTCGATGTTTAGATGTAGTTTAGAGTAGTTAGAATCATAAAGGAGTAAAAGTACACCTTAAAAGAACTCAGATGGGTCAAACGATGGAATAACGACGGGGGCAGGTGACCCTAGCGCACTAAGTGGTGCGGGGCGCTAACCCCTGAACTTCAGAGAGCTCATCTTGGTGCACTGCAGGGGCGCCGCGCCCGCCCTCCTGGTGCATCAGTGGTGAGTCGCGCCACCCCTCCCCCAAAACGACCCGACGAATTTTTCTTCTCGATTTCTGACCCTAATTCTCCTAGAATCAATTGTTTTCCTCAAATTTTCCTTAGATTCATTTACCCAATACAAGTACACAAGAACCTACTCACTTTTCCTTAAGAACAACCCTCGAAGATCGAAATCTTCACCTCAAGAATTCATCAAACTCCATAAACAAAGCATGAAGAACAAAACCTCAAGAACACCCATCAAGAATTCAAATCATTAAACCTTTAGAACAAAATTACGGATGAAATTTACATGATTGACATGTGGGTGAACGAACCCAACACTATGAAAACTTACATACCTTAATTTGGCAAAATTTCTCGATAAATCTCAAGAATCTTGACGAACGCCTTGAACTCATCTCAAAACCCTAAGCATAATTTAAAGTTGTAAAAACTGACCCAAATCAGTTTAGACCCGTAAAATATTACTAAAAACGTTTAGATCTGATGGGGTAAGGAAAAGACAAAAGTACCTCTCGTTATTTCCGGTAACTTTTCTTAATTGGACAAGCTGACTTCAAACGGGCATATCTCCCTCATCCGAATTCAAAATTTAGAAAACACGATGACATTGGAAAGAGGATTCCAATATCTTTCATTTGATATCTTATGGGCCACCTAAATTATCATGTACTGAAAGTTATGACCGTTTGAAGTTGACCTAAAACTCACAACTTAAGCTTAACTTGAACAAATCTCAAATTAGCTCTTTCTAAATTTAGCTCCTTCTAATACTGAGGTGTTACACAAGCTACTATCTTTTCACATTTCAATTAATATAAGATAATTTTTAATATGTTATGTATCTATAAAATAGTACTAAAAATTAAGTTAGAATATTAAAAAATTGGTGAACTCTCGAAATTTCACCCATATTGCATAATTGAGAATGAAGGAGAAATATATATTATTTGAAATTACATTAAGAGTACTATAAATCACAAGAATTAACAATTTAAAATATTTGAAAAACATAGTAAAGTGTGATTAACTCTCAAAATTTCACATGTACTATATAAATTGGGACAAAGGTAATAACATATATAATTTTTTTTAAAGTCTTGAATGCTTTGTTTGTTAATTGATTCAATGTAGATAGATTTACAAGTTATGTACAGTTGCAGCTGAGATTTTGGAACTTTACCCCCACTTGAGCTAGGGAGATTTTTCTTTGTTTGTCCTCAAACTCCCAGGTATAGTTGATAGATTCTCGAATTAGCTTCTCTATTCAGTAGCCTAAGATTCGGTGGGTTGAATCCCACATATGGATTAATACCACCATCTAAATTTTAAGTTTTTGAAGTTAGAGAAACCTACCCAAGTAACTGCCTATTACAAGCGGTTAGAAGAGACTTTGTGCTTTCTAGCTTTGTGAAGAAGTTACACAATCTTTTCAGGTGTGTGTTCTACACGGGTTCTTCTGAGTGTTGGTTTCATATCATTAGAATACCTATATGCTCTCACCAGGTGTGTGACATTTAAAACCAATAGAACTTCTTTTCCAACTCAAGAGAAACTTATGTATAAGCATCAACCTGTATATTATGCATCTTTCACGGAAAGCTACTTATTTTGACTGAAAATTAATTTGAATGAATTAACTCACTATATACTTGTTGATCTATCTGGTAAACTGAATGTCTTGCAGTAGCTTCTATTACTATTTGTTGGTCTATGGTCCCATCCGTCATAACCCTTACATTGGATTCTAGCGAGTTTTAAGTTTTATTCTTCATTTCATGTGGTTCCTCTTGAAAATTCTTAAACTCAAAGGTACTTGCAAAATTAAACACGCAGTTAGAAAAAATATTTGCAAGAGCATTCGTTCCCTTAAGGAATGTTGTAGATATAGAACTTCGCATCAAATTAATAGAGTTGACCTCCATTGTCACACTCCAAGGTGTATCCCAAACTCCATTAATGATATTCACCATTGCTAGAGAATCAGATTCCACTATGATATGAGAATATTGATTCTCTAAACAGTATTGCAATCCTTCCTTATTGCAATAGCTTCTGCTACCAGGCTAGAGGAATCCTGAATCTTCATCCCTTTTGCTCTCAGTTATCAAAGATTAATTGGCAAAGAGTTCACTCTCAAGACTTAATTTGAGAAATAGACGCTTGATTTCTTTTTTATTTAATGTTTAGGATTAGGGTTAGAAAAAGTGAAAAAGTGGGATTGGGTTGTGGGATCATGGACCTTTTCATCATTGTAAGAACTTGGGGGATAAAAATACAAGTATATAAAATATTATTTTCATCCCAACACTTTAACATTAAATAAATTCATCCCTTCAAAAAATTAAATTACAATCCCAAGGAATATAAAAAAAATATTTAATAATATTTTGTAAACATTTTTCGAGGAAACCTCAGAACGTTCTCAGAGAACGTCTTCTCCAAGTGCCTCTTCGTCTTCCATAAACTTGTTTTATCGAAATCATCAACCTCCATAAAATTGACCATTTTCCAACAAACCTTCCATCTTCCATTATTTAAAACATAAAGAAAAGTGAGATTCTATAATTGTTCCTGAAAAATGAACTGGAGTGGGTCTTTTTTTCATCAATCTTCTTCCCCAAGTTCAGTTGAATCTTTTTCAATCTTCTTCCTCAAGTTTAGTTGAATCTTCTTCCTCTCAAGTAAGTTTAATTGTGCTTTCAATAACTTTTAGCCTATTTAATTTTTTTATCGCAATAGCGAAATTTAGATATCTGCTTAAAGTTCTAAAAATCTCACCCATTTTAGTTCATGTTTATTTGGAATCATTACTGATGTTTTGCTTTGGATAAGGCATAGAATTTTTTTATTTTTTTATGTTTATCTGGCCTATCAATTTGAAAATTTTTACTGTATTTTGGTCGATTTTATGGTGTTTATGTCAATGGCATTGTTGAGTCTTGTTGGAACTGCTGCTTGTTTTGCATACTTTTTAACACTACTCTGTTTGTGTTAATAGTCTACTGGTCGATATTTTGATATGAAAATTATGTTTTTATATATAGTACAATATGACAAAAACTAGAGGCGGTATCGCTAAACGATTTGTTCCTAAGACTTCTAAAAATAAGAAACGAAAGGCTGTAGAAGTTTCCAAATCTTCAAAAAAGAAAAAAATTATAGTTGAAGAACCTAAGTCTAACTCGGATTATGATATAATGGCTGAGATTCACAACTGCGAGGCCAGTGTCCAGGCTAGTGATGATGTTGAATCTAGTGAAGAAAAAGCTGATAGTGAAGATGATGAGAATTGTAGAGATACCTGAGATACTGGAGATGAGGATGATGATCATATGTCCCTGCTAATTTGTGCAAGAGATATCTCTCGTAAGTCGTATAATCTAACTACATGGATGGACGAGTTAGGATAGTTTCCAGCGAAAATTTCTATGAGAGCAAGGAAGGATGTTTATCGTGATTTTAGAAAACTTTTAGTTCAAGAAAAAATTTATAATGACTTGAAAGGTACTTGTTTTGGACACTTGAGGCATATTCCAGAATATTTCAAGTTCAATGGACAAGATGGTCCATTATATGTTGCTGCAACATGTGAAAAATGAAAAAAATAAAATAAAAAATTACATGAAAAGTGGTTCTGTGTGAATGATAAGTCTACTTGTTTTGGCTTAAGAGAATTTTCATTCATTATGGGGCTAAATTGCTCAGCATACCCCTGTGATGCAAAAATGACAAAAGTCCTCCAGAAATGTGAGAAATTTCATTATAAGGTGACCAAGAATAAGAACATCACTACTACAAAGTCGATGAGTTTGATCAAAGGTACCAGATTGAATAAGGAGCAGAAGTTGAAGTGCTCTTTATTTTGGTTCGTCCACTCGATGTTGCTTACCCATGATCGATATAGATTGTGGATTCAAACCACATTAAGATGGTGGATGATTTAGATTTCTTCAAGAGTTATCTGTGGGGGAAAGAGTATTTTGATCTAACAGTGTTGTATTTGAAGAATAAAATCAATTTGAAGAAGCAGAGTAAAGTGTATAATGAAAGAGGGAACGCATCGTATGCTTTGTATGGCATTCTCTGGGCATTTCTGGTACTTATTATCAGTTATGTACTTGATTTATGATAAAATCTTATATATTTATATAGAATTTCATAGCCTCTATTCATTTATTTTTTATTTTATTAATTTCATGTTTGGATATGTGAGGCCTTTCCTCATCTTGATAAGTATGCCAAGAAGTATATATCTTATTAGTGTTGAAGTGTAGATGTCGTTGGTACAATCTAAACCAAGCACATGAAAAGGTATCAACTATCTTAATTATCTATATATTTTGACCAACAATGACAATAGATATCCGAGTTTTACAACAATAACAAAGTATAAATTGCTACTTTTTTTATGTCGTCTGATTTTTCGACAATTCTTTAAGGTGTTGTTTGGTAAAGTGTATTTCTAAGTAAGACTTGTATTAGTTATATGTTTGATTAGTTATACATAGGTTATTTATTATGCATTGCTTGATTTTGAGCATTAAAAATATCATGCATGAGGAAAATTAATAATTTTAGTGGGAAAAAATGTTAAAATAAATGTTTTGGAGAAAATCACATTCTAATGCATACATTAAAATCATTGCATTACAAATATCATAAATTTCCATATATTAATAATACACACCTTAATACACAATGAGTGGACTCAATAATAAACATTAATAGACAGTGTACAAAATGTATGTCATCTTTTGATTGATCTATATTATATTATGAGTAAATTCGATAATAATTGACATTAAATTGACCAAAATGTTGGGGTCCAAAATAAACAGTAGCTTGAGATCTCCATTAGCTTAATTACAAACATAAAGTTAGTCAAATCCATCTAAGATTTGTTGTTTTCTATACATGTGGTTCTCTTATGTCCGAATATCTTGCAAATTGAACATTTGTTCCTCCTCTTGCTCTTGAAATTCTCACCGACACCCTTGACACGTTTTCTTTTCTTCCTTCCAAGCTTGGTATCGACAAGGAGTAGAAGAATATGCATGCTTAGAAATTCTTCTAGCACACACCATTCCAACTCGATAGGGACAACATTAATAGATTCAGAGTAAGCAAGGTGGTATGTTTCAGCTTTATATAAAGGCGAAGAATATTCATAGATGCTCGTACCATACTAATCATCATGCTTCGATCTCAAAGCAGCCATTACGTAAGCGTACGGTATCTTGACCAAGTAATATTCCCTACAAGAACATGAATTTTACAGTAGGTTCACGATGGAAGTAGAACCTGCGTCGAACATGGTGAATTGATTGTCATCCCCAGTTATGTTCTCCACATACAAGGAGTCGCCTTCGATCATTTCTTTCTTGCGATCCGTTCGACAGCTGGCATCATTTTACTACCCTTTGATTTAAGGACATGTGCATGCCTCTCCCTGAACAATTCTCCAAATGTCTTAGCAATCGAATTAACTATGAATGCCACGAGGTACTCTATCTCGTCTATCAATATAGCGTTGAGTGACTCGGCAATATTTGTGGTCATCACATCATACATGTTACTTGGGAAATGTGCTCTGCTCCACTTTTTAAAACCAACTTCATGTTCAAGGACGATGGCTGCCTCGGGGGATTTGTCCTTGAATTCCGCAAAATGATCATTTAACTCCTCCAAAGAATATGCCTTTGCCGCGTTGTAGTATAGATAGAGGGAATCTCCACGATGATGATTTACCCGAAGATTTTTACTGAGGTTCCTCATGCAATTATGTGATGAGCATGATTGTAAAACTTTGCAATACTATTGGTAATGCTCTTGTGTCTATCAGAAATAAAACACAAATATGATTCACCGACCACAATATCCTTCAACTTCTCAAAGAAGAACGTCCAAGATGCATCATTCTCTTTGTCCACGACATAAAAGGCAATTGGATAAACATGATTCTCCGTATTTTGTGCAATAGTGCTCAACAATACTCCCTCGTATTTACTATGTAAATGAATGTCATTGACCACAATTACTTTTCTGGAGTGGGAAAATTCCCTAATGCAAGCACTAAGAGCTAAGAAGTAATACATAAATCTATGAGTATCCCGCTTACCATGATACAATATCTAGAACCAATATTAAGAGTGTTGATCATACATGAAAAAATCGATAAGCATGAATATCCGTGTTCCGCTGTCCCTCGAACCATTTCCTTGGCAGTCACACTTCCCTTCCAACATTTCCAATAGCTTGGACAATAATGAAAAAAATTAAAAATAGTCCTCTGAATCTCTTTAACATTTGGACCCTTGTCATCACGATAAGAATTTACACAAAGCGATGCAATGACTTTGGTCGAGATTTTTCTATGGCTGCTGATGGCATGTTCAACACCGCAACTATGATTGCCAATATATTTGTAGATATGAAATTTATCCGAACATTAATATTTCTTTGCTCGTAACATCCACGCACAAATATGAGATACATATTTCACCTTTAAGTATTTATTACAACTCTTCATTGTAGCAAAATCAAAAGATTTTCTAGCCACTGCTTCGGCTAATAGCAATTGTAGCTCACTCTTGGTACTAAATGTTTCATACAAGTAAAAATTAGTTCCATCAGAAAAATAATGGTTGGATTGTGATCTCTATTCCTGATTTCCCCACACTTCTTCAAAATGTTCAAAATCTTCTGTATATTCTAGTTGATCTTCAACATCCACTGAATGATCATACATGTTCATTGAATCATCACCCAAGTTGTCATTTGATTGATCACAAAAACTCTCATTTGGTTGATCACCCAAGTTCTCATTTTCAACCGAGTCGTTGTTGTTAAAAGAATTTGTTGGTTCAATCGGAGACTTCGCAATGAAATTTATTCTCAATATAGGTCTAGAACCATCAGCAGCAATATCCATCATGTACAAGCTCACATGTCTGTCATTAATGTGAAATGTATTTTTCCCCTCTCATTCATTTGATAGCTTATCACCAAGTTGCTTGGCTCGCAGGCTAACTCACCGGCCTCAATTACGCTTGAAATCATATCATCATATGAACCATTGCGACGCAACGCAATGGGCACTATCGTGTTACTAAAAAATTTCCAATACGAGTTTTTGGGAGTCTCCTCCCATACTCCCATATAATCACCACCAGCAACAAAAAATTTAGCTACTGTCATATATAGACTACACTAATAGATACTAGATTACGATATCAGTAATTAGCGGTCAATGACTGGTATGAAATCCGTACAAAATGCGAATGAACAAGATTGGGGGTGTGTTTGGTATGAAGGAAAACATTTTCCGAAAAATGTTTTCCAATTTTCTCATGTTTGGTTGGGTTAAATGTTTTGGAAAATGTTTTCCAAATCAACTCATTTTCCTCAAATTTAAGGAAAATGACTTCCCTTCAAAACTTAAGGAAAACATTTTCCAAAACTCTCTTCCAACTTCCAATTAAAAAAAAATTGTTGAAAAAATCAATTTATTTTGTCCCTACCCTCAAACCAGCCCCCAACCAACCCCCCCCACCCACCCACCCCCTACCACCACCCCAAAAAAATTTTAAGTATGTTTTTAAAAAATATTTTCAACTTCAAAATTTCATTTTTTCACCTTACCTTGACCCCCCC
>NC_064292.1:40368416-40384365 GCF_019186545.1 Solanum stenotomum
AAAAAAAAAATCATTCATAAATCAAACACTAAAAATCTTTTCAGGAAAATATTTTCTACTCACCAACCAAACATGAGAAAATAAGTCAAAAATCAACTTGTTTTCCAGGAAAACATTTTCTAGGAAAACATTTTCCATGGAAAACATTTTCCTTCATACCAAACACACCCTGGGTTCAGATCAAGCTCCTGAAATGGAGAACATGTATCTATAGTTCTTCTAAACTACTAAAGTTTATCTAAAAACGAGTTATGAAATGATTTTGGAAGATTTTTTCAAGCTTCTAAAATGGCAGGAAATTTTTTCTTTGAAGCTATGTGAAAGAAAATGGTATAAAAATTGAAGCAATGACTAGAATGATGATGATTTCTCCCGTTAAAGCTATAATATCGTCGGAAAAGTCACCGGAATCGGCTAAATCAGCTACAAAAACAGGAGCATTTTGGTTTCTTCTTGGAGAGTTTTTCTCTAGTGGAATTGTTTTTAATAAATGAAAAAAAAAAAAAACAATTCCACGTTTGTTGGATGAGTGGGGACCAAAGTGTAGTATTAAAAACTTGAGAGTAAGGTGTTGTATGTTTTGAAAGAATATTGAGTGATGTCATATTAAGTGTCTAAAGTTTAAATTTTTGAAGACTTGTGTCTAAATGCTCAATTAAGTTTGGAGAGTGGCTATTTTGCCAACTCTCCCAGGTTACCATAGTGATCCCTAATACATAAAGCAGCAGCACTAGGACCAGAATTTCCCTAGAGTCCCCGTCAGTATTACATTTCAACCAACCTAAAGGTGGGGGAACCATCTAACCACCATGTGATGATAACTTGGCCTGTAATTTTCTACCCAAGAAACTATTTGAGGCCAAGTGTGAGAAGTGCTCAAGTCCTAGTTGAACCTCAATCAAACAAAATTGCAAATGCTAGAGTTCATGTCCAGAAACATCTTCCCCCTCGGGAAATTCCCACCATGTAACACAACATTTCTTTTCTTCCATATGGCCCATAAAATAAGAGCGGGAATAATTTGATAAATCTCTCTTTGCCTTGGATTTCCTTGAGTAAATCACAACTTCAAGTATTTAAAAATATATTGAAAAAGTTGATCAACTCTCGAAATTTTACATGTTCTACATAAATTGAAACATTAGAAATAACGTATATTACATAAAATTAAGGACTTAAAATATTTAAAATTTCACATGTGACACATAGATCACAATAATTACCAACCGAAAATATTTTTTAAAATATATTAAAAAAACTAATTAACTCTCAAATTTCACATGCGCTACAAATATTATTCAAAAACTACATTAAAAATTATAAAATTAATTAACAATAAAAAATATTTAAAAGTTTAATTGACTCTCTTAATTCTATTTGTATCATATAAATTAAAACAAATAAATTAATAGATATTGGGCTCGGACTCACCCGGTCTTTTTTGCACCTAGTATCTATACATAAATAGAAAAACTCTTCCAAAATGTCATACTCATAAAAGGAAAATGTAATAGAGCCTGCATGTGACTATTAATTTAAACCAATAAGTGATACTCTCTGTTATAATTATTTGTCCATTTTTTTTAGTTGTCCCTAATTATTTGTATATTTTGATAAATTAAAAAAAGATAAAAAAAAAACTTTATCTGTTATATCCTCAATTAATTACTTTGAAAAAGGTAAAACTTCTTGAAAAATTTAAGTTTTTAATTCATACATTTCATAATTAATAGGGATAAAATGGTAAACTCATTATGTCAATCATTATTTACTTAATAGGTATGTCAATTTAAAAATTGACAAGTAATTAAGGACGGAGGAGTATTTGTTAATAGTAAAGACAGAATTTGTACGACTCATCTTTTTGTCAGCGTATGAAGTGTCTACTGTCTACTTCTAAATGTGTTACCAATTAATGTTTCTCTCACCTAAATAATATGTGCTAAATTTGTTTCTTCCTTTGTTTTCATACACATTTTTTCTTATTTTTTGTTACTTCAAAATTTGGAGTCTAACAGTAAATCATTTTTGTTAACTATGTCAAAGACAAACTCAAAAAAATTTAAAGGCAGTCAGCACCATAGCCACCAAATCAAAGGCCGACTGAAGAGAGAAGTTACTAAAGAAGTTGTTTAAGGCCTTCCAGAATAAACTTCACGGGCGTTTAAGTATCCACCAAAAAATATTGATGGTGATCACAAACCAATGAACAAAGCTCAACCACGACAGAGTACAGACCAAAAATCTCATTTTATGTGTCACTCTTTCCTTTTTAGTCTGTACCAAAAAGATGTCATCTTACTATAATTAGAAATATTTTAACTTTAAAATTTATTTTTTTTACCCTTGATAAAATGATTTACAACCACATAAATATCTAAGAATTATATCAGATAAGAAGTTTCAAAAGTTCTTTTTTTTCCTTAAAACATACCTAAAATGGGATGGAGGGAGTATGTGTTGTGTTCGATGTTAGATATTTTCTTATTTGATTTTAGATCTTTAATTTGTTCTTGTAACAAAAACCCCAATAAATTATTTTATGAAAGTGGGAACAATGCATTTATCCATCATGAAATTCTCCATATGAGAGTAACCTAGCTAAAATAAGTTCATGTCTTTTAGTTGTGGAAACAACATTAAATCTTTGTGGGTATCAAATAAAAAACGGAAAAGGGTCAAAACTATCCTTAAACTATTCGAAATAGCTTAAATATACCCTTGAACTATGTTTCGGCTCAAAAATACCCTTTCCGTCAAACTATTGGGCAACACCTACCCTTCTATAGTTAACGGAAGTAGCCATGTGTGTATTAACTGTCACATGGATGCCACATGTGCACGCCAAACTGACCTCACCTCCACATAGACGAATATGGAAAAGGGTCAAAACTACCCTTAAACTATTCGAAATAGTTTAAATATTACCTTAAACTATATTTCGGCTCTAAAATGCCCTTCCCGTCTAACTAGTGGACCATACTTGCCCTTTTGTTTAACAAAAACACTCATGTGTGTGCTAAAATGTTACATGGACTCCACATGTGCACGCCAAACACACTCCACCTCCACATAGACGACTTAAAGCCCTAATTTCACTCTTTTTCCCCTCATTTCATCCTGAAAAGTATATATTGAACCAACAAAAAAAAAACATTTGCGGAAACTTGTATACGTAACCGAATGAAGTAGAGAAATTGCAATTTGATGACCATTTCAAATACAATAAAAGAAACTATCTAAGGTATAATATAAACACACTCATTTTAATTAATCAATTAACACTAATTTATTATTTTAATTTCTCTTAATAAATTAATTTTGTTTAAACAAATCTTAGCGAAGGTTTCTTGTTGATTCAACTCACGGCCATGGCGCAAAATAGCAGCTGCCGTAAGAGACCTAATATACTTATCACCGGAATTCCAGGCACACAAAGACGACTACGGTGGCTTTCCTGGTGGTGGTGACCGAGCTCTGCCACAGCAACATCGGTGATTTTGCTAATGAGGAAAACTTGACGATCGACTGGAATGACACCTTCGATTTCTACTACATCAACGAAGACGTAGTGAGTCTTTATAGATTTCTTAATTTAATTTTTTTTTTTTTACCAATTATCCTAGTTTTGTTCAAGTTTTGAGTTTTTGTTGTCCCTAATCCAGAAGATGCTTTAAATGATTGTTAAGGAAGTTTTAGATTTTATGGAAAGTTAAAGAAACATTCAATATAATAGATGATTTAAGGATTAGATAGCATAATTAATTTGAATTTTGTTTAAGTTGTGATCTTCAAAGTACAACATATTAGTATCGGAATAAAATGGAACTGAATTGAGTCAATGTATATTGTATATTCATATAGATATACCCAAATAAGAAAAAAAATGAAATGAGGGGCACTACAACAAATTTGATTATTTGAGACGAAATATTTTGTCACTTTAAGTTCATATTTCGTCAGAAAAGGAATTTTGTGACAAAAAAAAATTAGTCAAGCATTCGTCCCTAAAGCATGGGTCACTAAATGTATATTGAGACGAATTAGTGTTTTGTCACAAATTAGACATGAATTGACTACGAAACTATTTTTCTCCCCCAAATGAATAGTATTCAGGACAAACTTGATTGTCATAGAATTATATTTTTTTTGTAGGTAATAGCTTTTTTTCGTCACTAAAGAAGTTATAATGGTGACGTGAATGATGGCGTCACTAACTATTTATTTGAATCAGTGATGATTTGTTTTGTCTTCAATCATCTATCTATTTCGTCATTGAACAAATATTATTTCGTCACTAAAAACTACCTTTCACATACGCATTATCTTTTTGTCACTAAAGTATAAATTAGTGACAACGCTACTTTCTTGCCATTTTGTAGCTAAAAATTATCACATCGTCACTAAAAAACTACTTTTACCAACGAAAAAATGTTTTGTCACTAATAACAAAGATTTGATGACACTTTAATTTGTAGCTATAGTATTTACGATTCGATTTAGTTATTTAGGTTTCTGTTAATTTGAAAATTACCAAATCATATATAAATTATATACGTAACTTCAATGGAAAGAAAATTTATACAAACTAAAACTAGCTAATAACATACTAAAAGAGTAAGATACAATAAAAAAAATCTTTTAAAAACACCGTCATATATTAATTAGGAACAACCAAAATAACATTCATGAGATGATATCTCATTACATACGCCTTAAAGAAAAATTAACATCAACAAAATTTGGTCCAACTTGAAAAATGTAACTTAGTATACTAAACATTAAAAAGAAACGAAGTAATAAAACTGAGGTTGCTTCTCAAAATATCATTGGAAAAGCACTTCTTTAATAGTTGGTCCTGATTTCCATCTTACACAACCTGTGTAAACAAATAATTAATATTTTATTTCATATATAGGGTAATTTAAGTATCAAAGAAACATATACAACTAGATCACTCATACAACCTGTGTTGAATTTTAAATGTGTAATTGAGGGAATATGATCACTCATACACTTTCTGCGTAAATTAGATTCAAGAGTACATACATTATGTTTTTCCTTGAAGGGGAAAGATAACAGAACACAATTGAAACACAATTATTCTAGAACAAGAAAGCTAACAGTACATGAATTGAACTAACAGTAAACAACAAATTACATGTTCAAGAAGAGGAAAATTAATATGAAAACAGAGCAAACAAACACAATTGAAATATCTCATGCGTAGAACATAGGTTCGGTTCGACAATTCGTTTTTTGGTGATTTACGTCCAACCTTTACTCTAACAGGCTAAATAAATAGCAGAGGTTCTAAATTAAATTAACGAGAACAAAGCAATGTAGTTATTATTGTACCTGAAGGGATAACTTGATAAGGTTCATTGATCACTGTATCATGAAAATGAAACATAGTTATATATTAGGTGTTAAATGCTACAAACTATTTCTGTTTTAATTAAACAAGCTGTAATGATATTATTATAGTTTAAAGTATACTATGGCTAACCTTGATCTGGATGAGCTCATAAACTGCTTTCAAAATATCATCTTGACGTGCCAATAGAGTTTTCAAGATTACAATTAGGAACAGTATGGTTAAAGTTTAACATAAATGACAGCTTTGATCTTTTAAACTTTCACTTCAATAAAATATCAAAATTATGGCAATTTACCATAACCAGAAACACAACATCTGACAAAATTCAGTTAAGGTAAGGAAATAAATTAATACAGGTCAATATATAATAATACTGTAGAGAATTAGGCGAAGCAAATAAATTCAAAGAAAGAAGTAAAATCAGTTCAAATCAAGTAGCAATATAAATGGACAATTTGTGGTTCAAATAAATTAAGGCGAAAGTAACCACAAAGAATGATCAATTAAATTAAGCAAAGCAATCCATTGACATATCAAATCTTACTCAAATACACTCAAAAATCAGTCACTCTATTTGTGATTGAATCTAAGTGGTGCTACTGCAAAATGCTAGAGCCAATGAACAAATTTAGGCTATCATAAATCACAACAGTTTATGCTTAAGACGAGATTCACAAATTACATGACTTTAACAATCTAAACATGCAATAAGACTTCTAATCGGAAAGCAAAAGGCCATTTGAGAAATGAGATAACTATTAAAGAAACTAACCCACGAATCTGTTAAGATCCGTCTCGAAATCTCAAATCGTGTGTTGACCAGACTCTATTGGTGCTCGTCTTTGCCGTCCTCACTGTAAAATGTGAGGAACGGCGCTAGGGTTTGCTGGTTAGAGCAGCGCTCCGGTTGATGATGTTGTTGGTCCAATTTGCCAGCGACTGTTGGCTACTCTTGCCGAAGCAAAGGAGAGGAGAAGGGTCTCGCTGGTGACTCGGGGCTGTTCTTGCCGGAGCAAAGGAGATGCGGAGCTCACTTGGTCCTCGCTTGCTTCCATCTTCGCTGGAGAAGAGAGAAAGGAGGGGAAGAAGGGGGACTTGGGGTTTCGAGGAGAGGCGGCGAGCAGGCGGCGCGGGGTTTCGAGGAGAAGCGGCGAGCAGGCGGCTCGGGGTTTCTCAGGAGCCTGCTGGACGAAGATGGAGGAGGTAGCGATTTTTGCCGGAAAATGAAAACGACCAAGGGGTCTGCGGCGCTGTTCTCGTGACAAAGAGGAGAATGAATTAGAGTTGGGTCTTTTAGGGTTAAAATAGAAAGGTATGGGTTAATGAATTTAGACTGGTGATATGATATTGTATTTTGTATGATGTATCAAATATATTGTATTTCATGTTAATCGTATTTGTATTATTTATCAACTGTATATGTATATGTTCTAATTCTGTTATGCCAATTTATATTTTGATAATTGTCTTTGTCGATACTAATTGTGTTTGTTAATACAATTGATAAAATATAATTGTATTAATTGTATTTGTGATAAAACTTGATACAACGAATACACTATACATTCATCTTCTCTGTCAAATGTATTATATATAATCAATTGTATTCAATCAAAATATAAATATTACTTCTTAATAATAATAAAAAATTAGAAATTGTAGTAGATTAATATTTCCTAATAAAAAAAATCACAATTAGAAAAATAATGTGTTTAAAAATAAAAGAAATAATATATTTATTTGAAAAATGATATTTTTGACCCATTAAGTAACAATAAAAGCATTTTTGAACCAAATTATTGACGGTAGAGGCTATTGGATCAAACTATCAGCTCAAGACATTTTTGTTCTTAGTAGTCATACGTGCAAAAAATGCAGGGGGAAACATATCTATACTAAATAAGTGTTGTTATTACAAGCATCTAACATAAGTTTTCACTTTTAAAAATATAGCAGTAGAATATTATCAAAATCTATAAAAGAGGTAGAAAATAAAATGTACGGTCATTAATTTTTTTTCTTCAAACACAAAATCAATATTTTATCTTGACATTCATTCCATAAATTTTTCGTAGGTTTTTTTGTTCCTCAATTTGGATTTTATTTTATTTTATAGAAGGAATGATAAGGTTATTCCTTAAAATATATCAATTTATATTTTGCGACAAAGTTTTTCGTATAAAAAATCTAACTAATTTTAGGACAAAAAATGGTTTGTCACTAATGTATCAATCTATATTCCGTGACAAAAAAATTTTGTGTCCAAAATTTAATTAATTTTAGGAAAAAAATAATTTGTCACTAATGTTTCAATATACTTTTGCGACAAAAAAAATTGTATCCAAAATTTAACTAATTTTAGGACAAAAATAATTTGTCAGTAATGTTTCAATATATTTTTTGTTACAAAAAAATTTCGTGTCCAAAATTTTACTCATTTAGGACAAAAAAAAATTGTCACTAATGTATTTTTTTTTTTTATGACAAGGGAAACCCGCAGCCGCTACCCTTTGGGTGCGCACAGGGTAAAACTCCCGCTCCTATGCAATAGCTCGCAAACCACATAGGAGAGGTAACCCGCACTAGGCAAGTCTGGTGCGACGAGCTCGACCCAGAAGGCAAACCCCTTGCTTTCGCTGGCAAGGGGTTTCGAACTTGAGACCTCCAACATGGAAGTCCCAAGATCAAACCACTGGGCCATATCGACTCGACATTTATTAAATATTAGATTGATGGATAAGATTGCGCCACGTGTTCCTATTTAGTCTTCCGTTAGAGTGAAGGGCATATATGTTCTAGTTTTTAGACACCAGGAACACAAATGTCCCAAAAATATGATGGAGGGTATCTGGATACCATTTACTATTGTTGGAAGGTATATTTGTGGAAAAATCTAAAAAATCAAATAGACCAATTTTGCAATTTCTGGAAATTTTCAAACAGCCATGTTCTTCATATTTTGTTACAAATTGAACACCAAATTCATACCAAATATATAGAATTCTTTGCCATTTAACTTGTAAGTTCAACCACAAGTTCACAACCCAAACCCAATGAACCCCAATCACAATTTTTAATTAATTTTACAAATTCACAAGACTCATTTGTTATTATTCTTCAAGCTTTTTGAAGCTTGTTAATGAAGTTTTAAAATTTTTAACACTCATCATCACCCTTCACATTAACTCATATCCATATCTCCGCTTTCGAACTATCGTAAATGGTATGCAGATACCCTTTGTTATACTTTTGGGACATTGGTGCTCCTACTGTCCAAAAACTAGAGCATATATACTTTTTATACAAACGGACATACACATTTTATAATCTTATCCATCAACTCGACATTTATTAAATATTGAATCGACGAATAAGATTGCGCCACGTGTCCCTATTTAGTCTTCAGTTAGAGTAAAAGACATATATGTTCTAGTTTTTTGACGGTAGAGACACAAATGTCCCAAAAATATGATGGATGGTATTTGCATACCATTTATGATAATTTAGGATATATTTGTGGAAAAATCTAAAAAATCAAATAGACCAATTTTGCAATTTCTGGAAAATTTCAAATAGCTATATTCTTCATATTTGATCACAAATTGAGCACCAAATATGTTGAATTCTTAGCCATTTAACTTGTAAGTTCAACCACAAGTTCACAACCCAAACCCAATGAACCCCAATCACAATTTTTAATTAATTGTACAGATTCACAAGACTCATTTGTTATTCTTCAAGATTTTTGAAGCTTATTAATGGAGTTTTAAAATTTTCAACACTCACCATCACCCTTCACATTAACTCATATCCACATCTCCGCTTTGAAACAACCAACACAAATAATTATCTTAATTCTTTTAAAACCCAAAAAACAAAAAATTTAGATGGAGTGATTGTGGGGTCGGGGCAAAACGAAGGGGTTGGAGTAACTGATTTGCCTCAAAAGAGAAGTATAGTCTGGAGAAGAAGAAGAGAAGGAGAAGTGTGGGTATGTTATTTCAATGATGAAGAAAAGAGAGGACCAGAGAAAGAAAGAAAGTTGGGGGCTGGGGTGGAGGAGAGAGGGCTGGTGGAGAAGAAGTAAGTTGGGGTTGGGGGGGGGGGGGGGGGGGGGGGGGNGGGGGGGGGGTGAGGGATGGTTGAAGAACTTTCCCTTTTAAAAAATATTGTTTTTTTAAATATAAATTATTATTTTTACTTGCTTTACACTCATGTAATCACATACTTTTCCAATCCATCAATATTACTGTAACATAAGTTCGGTTACTGATCAAAGAGGTTTAAAATATTGTGTTCTAATGAATTTAAGGATTCAGTTGACAAAGTAATAAATAAGAGGATTCAACTAACAAATGAAGCCAAGTATAGAAGTATCTCAGGTCATTCTATTTTATTTTATTTTTAATAATGGAGTTAACTAATAGAGAAGAAATAACTGAACTAGTGATCTATATATATAGAAGTTTTTCTCTATTCATTTTTTTGATTTAGTGGGTTGGTCAATTTTGGGCTAACATATTTAATCTTTATAATTTCCTTTTGTACTTTTTTATTTAAGACCTTTATTTATTACATCGTGATATAAAATGGCTCACAAGGCCATAACTATTTTTTTAAAATAAAATAAAATATAAGAGAAAATTTTGTGAAATTTGAAATTAATTTTAGGTTAGAGTATTTAATGAATTAGGATTAGTATTTTCTTCTTCTCCTTTTTCTTCGCCTTTTCCTTCCCTTTTTAAGCTTTGTACCTGTGTTTTTCTCTCCTTATAATAATGGGGGGTTTCCTTTTTTTTTTTCTTCTTGTCTCCTACTCTTTGAAAGATTAGGATAAAATAATTTACATTAACTAACTAGTTTTAGACAAAAAAAATATCTATATTAAAATAAAGAGATTAAGTAAAATACTCTCAGTGTAACTCTATTTTACACTATCAAAGCCTATTGTCAATGGCACTAGTCGGTTTCTTTTTCTTTTTCATTTTTTCCTTTTTATTTTAATATTTTAAACACTAAGGTGAAGAAACTCATTCATCAAAAATTACAGAAATGGTATGTCATTTTTTCAAGTTCAAAACTAATATACATACTTTGGGAGAAACATTTGATCATATTTCTTGTGATGTAAGAAAATTCATACAATCGTACAATTTAATTGTATCCTCTCAGTAATTTTGATTAAAAGTAAGGTCAACGAAAGAAGAGATCATATTGAATTAAACTTGTATATAATAGACATCTCCAAATCTCAAATAAAAAAATATAATGAATAAATAATTATCATGCAGAATGATGTTGAAGATATATTGCTTCTGATTGTTTTAGTGGTGTGGATAGTTATTTCAATGGTGTACTTTACTTAAATTAAAGAGAGTTATCCTAAAATTGAGAATTAAATCAAGGACATGGAAGTCTTCCTATTGGAGTGTAAGTTGTCTTATAAATACTTTTTACTCTTAATTTTGTTCTTCTTCACCGTCGTCATTATCTATAGCCGTGACTAGGCTCTTTAAGTTCTTAAAAATTATAATTTAATTTTTTTCAAAGTTTCCAACATTTGTAACTCTTAATTATATTTTTTTACCAACGTTTACATCCACCATAAATTCTATTTCTCCATTAATATCAATAAATCACCATTAAAATATCTCAATAAATTAAAATATTTGTACACAATTTCAGAAAAGACATTGAGCAATATCTTATCCTTTTTTTATGGGGAACCAACAAGAGAATGTCACGTACGTATCTAATTAACGTGAGTGCATTATTTGAAGGTAACATAGTCATTCATTTTCAGGTGTTTGTACTATTAGCTCTCTCTCATGTGCTATAAGTAGGTGGAGAGGATACACCATCCTTACTCAAAAAAAAAAAAACAAATCAAAGTAACGCTTGAGATATTGAGAATATGGCTATTCACAAAGTTGCTCTCTTCTTTCTTTTCACTTAATCACTTCTACAATCCAGCTAACATTTTAAGATATATTTCTTTGGCTGCTATTTTATCGAATCCATTGTTGCTAGATAATTAACTTGTCTATATATGTTGTACAAACAGGAATGATTCTTCTTGCAAGCGATTTCGAACATGCAGACGCCAAAGCTTGGACTAAAGAAAGTGACCGTCGAATTGACTATGGGATTTGCCCATATTTAGGAACCAAAAAAGTTGGTGGACCTCTATGCGTCAATTGTTGTTCGGGTAAAATAGGATGTAAATATTTCAATAAGGATGGAACTTTTATTTGTGATGGAGGATCTGAACGGGATGGCAAGAAGGCTTGCACAAAAGAATGTGACCCTCGAATTGACATTGGATTTTGCGCATATGTACAAACTAAAATTGTTAATGGACTATCCACCAACTGTTCTGCAGGTAAAAAAGGATGTAAATATTTCAGTAACGATGGAACTTATATTTGTGATGGAGAATCTGAATGGCTAAGTGAAGGAGAAAATGATCTCCAGAAAGGCAATGTTTCTATTTCTTAATCTTTGTATTAAATTAAAGCACATTGATGTGTAACATGTGCTATGTAATATGTAACATGGTTGTGGACCTTTACCACGGCTTGTGTGCTACTTAAGTATGTTTTTATTTTAATAATAAATGGAACAATAGTTTGTTCTAGTTTTAATTATGAGTATATATTTCCCATTTTATATACTTCTCTCTCTATTTCCAGCTTCTTGATCTTCCATACATTATTTGTTAAAGGGAACAATAATATACCAAATCAAACATCTTTTATTTGTTTGTTTTCATTCATGAATTTGTTATTGCAGGATCTGAGTACTCTTCATCCGCCAACATTCAAGTCAAGAATAGATCTAATTAAGTATAGGAACACCCTAATCAAAATGAAAGAATTACGTCATGCTTTACTTAACAGAACATATACACCATTACACCCATATACACATCAAGTGTAACAATACGGATATACATTATTTGTTTGAGACACATGCTATAAAATTAAGATACATGATAAAAACGTCATTACTCTTACATCTAATTTCATTACTATAAAGAAGATATACATTATATATTTTCTGAGATACAATGATAACAACATTAAGATACATGTCAACAAAATCATTAATCGTAAATCTAAGATCATTAATCATAAAAAGATAATGCGAAGAAGATGAATTTTACGATTAGAGAATTATTATGGTTTTATGATTTCGTTATTATAGGAAAATTTGTTAGAGTTAATACGGAAAGGATGTTGTAAATCCGTATGATTTGATAATGACTTTGATGAATGTATTTACAATAAAAAAGAAATTAGAGAAGTAAATTAATTATTTGACAACACGTGTTTTATTTAGCTTTGAAATTGACGTCTTGTACACTGTCAAAGAACACCATATCCACAAAAATATGATCCTGACAAATATCACATGAATAAATACTTTTAAAATATTAGAAAAGATACACTAATGTTAATATGTAAACAAAAATCCTATACGTACTAAATTTGAGTATAAAAGAAAGGGAGAAATAAATTTCACCTCAATACTTCAATAATTGACCTCTATCTCTCCTTAAAGTTGTTATTAAATTATTTACATGATCAAAATTTGAGTTTTTTTTTTAAAAAAAAGAACCAAATTTACCAAGGTGAAAGAAATATTTGGGAACATATGGTCCTACGAATATGAAAACAATGATAATAGTTGAAAATATTAGGAAATATACCTATTTTACTACGTACAATTATTTTTAAAAGTTATTTACCCCTTTAAATTTTGTGGTGCCCACTCTTATTTAATCGGTTATTGATCAAAATCAATTTAACTGATGTTTTAATTATCAAAAAAAAAATTGAACCAAACATGCTTTATATTTATCGGTTTTAGTTTGGTATGATTCGGTTATTAGTTTTTAACCATACACAAAAGAAATTTAAAAAATTCATTCAAAAGATGGAAAAAAATAATAGTTCATTCAAAACATAAAAAATAGTTAGAACGACTAACATTATCGAAAATTTAATTACCAAATTTACAAGTGTATAAAACTTCTAAATTCACCATTTTGGCCTAGAAGGAAGAAACGGTGACATTCCTAGTCCCGCCAAAATTATCAGACATTCATATACATGAAACCAGTAAGATAAATATTTTCGTATTTGAAATTTTTTATTTCATAAATAAATTATAATAAATTTTGATGAAAGCATATATAAAATATTTAAAATTGTTTATAAAAATAACATATCATGCATGTATAATGATAAAATATATGTATATAATTATTGGACAATTATTTCTTCGATTTTTTTTAACAAAACTAAATACTATTTATTTTTAAAATCTAAAATCAAACTCAAACCAAAAAATAAATAATTTGATTTGATTTTTCAATTTGGATTGATTTTTATCCGAATCGCGAACCTTCCAAAAGACAATGAATTTGTAGGACCCCATCTTTTTGTCAATGTATAAGGCGTCTACTTAAGAATATGATTCACTAATAACTGTATGACCCATTAGTGTTTCTTTCACCTAAATAATTTGTGCTAAATTTATTTCTTCCTTTCTTTTCACCCACTCTTTTTTTCTTTCGTTTTTTGTTACTTCAAAGAAGTCTAATAACCAAACTTTTCTTTGTAATTGTAACAAAGCTATTAAAGCAGTTGTTTTAAGCCTTTTCAAAATAGAAAGTTCCAAATATTTTTATTATTTTTTGTTTTCATATTATAAAATTATGAATAAAAGATACTAAAGTTATTTTCTTTTGAATTATTGTAGGAGTTAATGACTTATTCAGAAAAATAATCCAAAATTTATAATAAAAATGTAATATATGAAAATGAATCATTTGATAATGACTTTGATAGTTGTATGTAGAAAAGAAATTAGAAAAAATGTAAAGTTTTGCCTTTTAAATATTGCTTTAAAACCTAAATTGTTACATCACCATTATAAAGGCCAAATCAATATCTCATTTAGTCATTCTTGTCTTAAAAAGTAATGGTGAACTCGTCGTCTTTATCGTGTTGAGAGTTTAAATTTATCTATGCATATAAGATATATAATTGACCTACTTGTAAGTTGTCTATTAAACCCAAATAATATTTTGTTTTTATTAATTTTTAAAAAACTTGTACCCTTTGTTATTTTATTGACAATTTGCACTAAAATAACTAAAACATATTTAAAATAAATTTCTCGATAAACAAAAGAAAGCAACCCCACCCCATATTCCAACCATCATCTTCGTCGCACCATTTTCGGTTCTCAAACTATGTAATATATATATCGTCACCCCATTTTCAATTCTCAAACTATATATATATATATTGAATTTACTAATGAGATAACTGTTAAAAAGATACCTAAACTATACCCTTTTTATGATTTTTTATACCTAAACTATTGGGGGTCTGAGTTTCATACTTAAACTATCACTTATATCTCAATGATGTGTGTAACACTCTCTTTTATTTATTTGAAAAACTTAAAATATGACATTCCACATAGACAAAATATCCATCTTGACAAAAATTAAACAAATTATTAATATTAGTAAAAAAGTTATAGATTAAAGTATTACAATCACCAAAATAAGAAAGAAATTATTTTTTTTTCAAAATATCACCCCACTCCACACTCCCCCCTCCCCCCAACTATTCCCCGTCCTTCTATTTTTCTAAATTTCGTTAATAAAATATTTTTTAAATGTTCATACTTCACCCCCCCCCTCCCTCCCCCCAACCCACCCACTCCTTTACAAAAAAAATATATACTTTTTTTATAAAAAAATTCTATCTCACCCCATCTGACCCTCCGCACCTAATTTTTTTAATTATATATATATATATATATATATTCTCATTTTGTGTTAGATATGTACATATATTTTTAGGAATATATTTTTTCTACTTGCATACATAATATAATAGAAATAAAAATTTCATTTTAAAAAAGGTCTTGCGGCAAGTAACAATATTTTCCAAAAAACATATGTATATATTTAACACAAAAATATTAGTTAAAAGTTCTAGATTAAATTATTACAATCGCCAAAAAATATTTACTTTTTAACAAAATAAAGTTTTTTTTTAAAAAAAAAATCACCTCACCCTACCACTCCCCCCCCCCCCCCACAGTCCCCCGTCCTTTTATTTTTTAAAATTTCCTTTATAAAATATTTTTTAAATGTTCATACTTCACCCTCCCCACCCCCAAATCCACCCTCTCCTTTCCAAAAAAAATATATATTATTTTTAAAAAATAAATTCTATCTCACCTCATCTAACCCTCCACCCCTAATTTTTTTTTTTATATTTTTTCTATTTGTGTTAGATATGTACATATATTTTAAGAAAATATTTTTTCTAATTGCCTATAGAATATAACAGAAATAAAAATTTCATTTTAAAGAAAGTCTTGCAACAAGTAAGAATATTTCCTAAAAACATATGTATATATTTAACACAAAACGAGAAAAGAAATTAAAAGTGGAGGGTTAGGTGGGTTGCGGTAAAACTTTCTTTTTTAATGAAAATGAAATAATATCTAAGTTATTATTTGAAAAGATGTTTTTTTTTT
>NC_064292.1:40384383-40388078 GCF_019186545.1 Solanum stenotomum
ATATGAAGTGATAATTTTTTTTAAAATAATTTAAAAAGAAATTAAAAATAACACTAAAAATTTGTGTGGGGAGGGGTATAGTGAGAGGAAGTGGTGGAATGAGGACAGAAAAATAATTTATATTTTATTTTATAATAGATATGTGATAGTAACACATTTATCTTTAATGGGATAAGACACAAGTATCCCCTAGACTATGACCAAAATCCACTGACACACCTAAACTTAATTAGGGTCCTATTACCCTCCCCCATAAACTAATTCAATATGGAATAAATAACATCACAAACACTGACATGACATAGAGAGTGTGCACACTCTCTAGAAGACAAGTGATGAGTGCACAAATTGGACACATGCCATTTTTTTATTGGTAACTTTATAATTAGTTAGTACACATATTATTTGATATTAAAATGTATATATATTTAATTATTTTTATTTTTTTCTTTGTAAAATATTTATTTTAATTTCTTTTCACTTTAGAGTTCTTTTTAATTTATTTATTATCTTTTCGCTTTTAATTATTTTTTAAAAATTATGTGTATGTTTTTTTAAAAATAATTTAAAAGTGTCCTTTAATTTTAACGTTTTAATTTCTTTTTATGTTTTATTTGATTTCCTTCACTTATTTTGATATCCGTTCAAAATTAACTTATTTTAGATACAAGACATTTAGAATTAAATTGAAATCAAATCAAAACGAAAGACAAAGAAAATAAAATCAATAGATAAATAAAAGAGAAAAAAAAATGAATGTTGGTAAAAAAAATTTGATACACGGTAAAAATGGATATTAACTTAATTTAAATACGAGATAAAGAAAATAAAAATATTTTTTTATAAAAATATTAAAAAAGAATTCAAAATTTTATTTTTTAAAATTAATTTATAATTACAAAATAAAAATAATATTTACATACGTGGTGGGCGAGTCTATACAAATTTTAATTGGGAAGAGGCTTCTAAATGTTGTTTCATCGCATTGCTAACTGAACCCTAAAACCTACAAAAATATGACAGCGCTAGTCGTACACCGTCAAATAACACAATCTCCACAAAAATATGATCCTGACAAATATCACATGAATAAATAATTTTAAAATATTAGAAAAGATACACTAATGTTAATATGAAAACAAAAATCCTCTCTGTACTAAATTTGAGTGTAAAAGAAAGGGAGAAATAAATTTCACCTCAATACTTCAATAATTGACCTCTATCTCTTCTTAAAGTTGTTATTAAATTATTTACATGATCAAAATTTGAGTTTTTTTTTTTAAAAGAAAGAACCAAATTTACCAAGGTGAAAGAAACATTTGGAAACATATGGTCCTACGAATATGTAAACAATGATAATAGTTGAAAATATACCTATTTTACTACGTCCAAATATTTTAAAAAGTTATTTACTCCTTTCAATTTTGTGGTGCCCGCTCTTATTTAACCGGTTATTGATCAAAATCAATTTAACTGATGTTTTAATTATCAAAACAAAATCTAACCAAACATGCTTTATATTAAGCGGTTTTGGCTGGGTATGATTCGGTTATTAGTTTTTAACCATACACAAAAGAAATTTAAAATATTCATTCAAAAGATGGAAAAAAAATAACAGTTCATTCAAAACAAAAAAAATAGTTAGAACGACTAACATTACCAAAATTTCAATCACTAAATTTACTAGTGAATAAAACCTCTAAATTCATATTTTGGCCTAGAAGGAAGAAACAGTGGCATTCCTAGTCTCACCAAAATTATCATAGACATTCATATATATGAAATCAGTAAGATAAATGTTCTCGTATTTGACTTTTTTTTCTTTCATAAATAAATTATAATAAATTTTGATGAAAGCATATATAAGATATTTAAAATTGTTTATAAAAATAACATATGATGCATGTATACTAATAAAATATATGTCTATTATTATTGGACGATTATTTCTTCGATTTTTTTTAAACAAAACTAAATACTATTTATTTTTAAAATCTAAAATAAAACTCAAATTAAAACAAATAAAATAAATTGATTTAATTTTTCAATTTGAATTGATTTTTATCCGAATCGTGAACCTTCCTAAAGACCATGAATGTAGGACCCCATCTTTTTGTCAATGTATAAGGCGTCTACTTCAGAATATGACTCAATAATAAACGTATGACCCATTAATGTGTCTTTCACCTAAATAATTTGTGCTAAATTTATTTCTTCCTTTCTTTTCATCCACTCTTATTTTCTTCATTTTTTGTTACTTCAAAGGAGTCTAATAACCAAACTTTTCTTTGTAATAGTAACGAAGCTATTAAATCAGTTGTTGTTTGCAACAAATTTTAAAGAGACAAAATAAATACAATCACAAAAAAATAATAATGAAGAAACATAATTTTATTCATCAAGATTGCGGGTACAATTCTGTTCCTCCCTTGATTCTACTCTCTTGAGTTTTATCCATGATTCGAGGGCCGTTAGTGGCGTATTTTTCGAACTAGGATGATTTAGATTTGACCTCTATATGAATATTCCATGACTTTTGTGGAATATTCGAGATCTTGATCTTTAAAAATACCCTAGAGTTTATGGGATATTTTGAGATGTCTTTTAAGGGAATTTACTACCCTTTATATAGACATGAACTAGGGTTTAGGGTTGAGTAGCCTCCAAGAATTCTAATTGAAACTGAACACACCTTCTAGAGTCCCAATTCAAATTGAACACGTCTTGTAGAGTCCACAAAAATTCAATGTCTATAAATGCCCCCTGCTTCAAGGCTTGTCGGAGCGTAGTCGATGAAACTCAAAGATGAGGCTTGAAGTAATCTTTCTTCCACCGTTGCAGCTTCAAATTTTAAGACTTGATTTATGAGATAAGAGATGAAGGGCAGATTTGGTCCCACTGGGCGTGCCAGAATTTGTAGACAATAAAATTCGCGTCGAGAAAATAATAATCAAGAACGGAAAATTATGCAACAATCGTTTTATTGATTTAAGGTGCGAGTGTTACAGTCTCTATGATTCCTCTGAATTTGCCTTTTCAAATATAAATTCAAGGGCTCTTGATGTTGATCTTGAACTTGAACTTTATCTTGATCTTGACTTTTACTTGAATTCAAGGCCTTCGAGCTTGTTCTTGAATCCGATGGTCTTGATCTTGTCTTGAACTTGAATGCTTGAATTCTTAAACTAGTAGCTTTATAGAGAATTTTATGGCGTTTGTACCACAGATTTTCTCTAGCTTCTTGTTTAGAAATTTTTTTGGTTTTCTTTCTGAATTATGAGGACCCTTGTCACGACCCGATCTATCAAGTCATGATGGCACCTACTATAACCCACCAGCAGGTAAGCCAACCCGTAACCCGGAACAACAAGTAATGGGTCTGAGGGTAGAAATCAAACAAGAGTAGGCAAATAACAATATAAACAGGCGGAAGCAAACCAAAAACATATATACAAATAAAGATCCCTCCCAGAACCTGGAAGTCACTAATACATAGCTACTACAAAATGAGTACAAGTCCCAAAAGTGGACAACAGAGACTGGACTGTCTCGAAAGGAAGAAGACAAGTCTATATATACCGATGGAGACTGAAATAGTACAAAACGCCGTGTGCTCACCCCCGTCTCCAGATAAGTCTACTCCAAGCTCGATCAACGCAGGCTACTAGTGCTCGGACCTGCATCACAAAATAGAT
>NC_064292.1:40389994-40401678 GCF_019186545.1 Solanum stenotomum
TACAAACCTTATATGGAATCTGATTGGAAACAATATTTCGGACTCAACGGTGAAGGCGGAATTTCCATTTGGAGCTCGCTTCGATGAAAAGTGGGTCCCACACCCAGTATCGTTTTGAGCCAGATTCCACAACTGCCATCTAAAGCCTCGGGAAGTGAACAAAGGGTCGTTCTAGACCAAAATCGATCTTCCGAAGCTAACCTAGCTGTCAGAATTTTCATCTGAGCATGTCTTCCAAGAAGGTTGACCAAAGTCAACTTTTCAAGTTATAAAAATCTCCAAAACAGGGAAACGGGCCTAAAACCCAAACGAACGACCAAGCGACCGAACAGTCAGTGCCAGCAAGTCATAAATGACTTGGGGTCGCTACAGGAATGCTCTATACGAGGGAAATAATTATTTAATTTAAAAATGACCTGGAGGGTCATTACAACCCTATTTATAGTTTTAGAATAGAGGAGTTGCGATTGGAACAGGATTCCCTTCGGCCAATCAGATTTAAGTGACATGGCATATGAGTTTTATGGAGCGGGCTTGTCATCCTTGACACATGTCATGATCCTATTCGCTTCTATTTGACTTGGCATGCCACGTCATTTTCCATGTGGCACCAAAAAATGGGCTTCTAGGATGAGGTTAAATTGGACTTAGCAAATTGGGCTCATCTATTGTAACCCAAATCAATTTAATTGGATTTTAATTAAATTCATATTTATTGGACTTAAATAATTAGCCCAATTATATTAATCCATAATATTTTTTTTGACTAATATATTCGTGAATTTAATATAGTCAAAATCATTTTATAAATTTATATTTAATAAATTTTAAATGATTACAGTTGTTTTAAGCCTTTCAAAATACAAAGTTCCAAATATTTTTGTTATTTTTTGTTTTCATGGTATAAAATTATGAATAAAAGATACTAAAGTTATTTTCTTTTGAATTATTATAGGAGTTAATGAGTTATTCAGAAAAATAATCCAAAATTTATAATAAAAATGAATGATTTGATAATGACTTTGATAGTTGTATTTACAAAAAGAAATTAGAAAAAGTGTAAAGTTTTTCCTTTTAAATATTGCTTTAAAACCTAAATTGTTAAATAACCATTGTTGACACTCAATTTTGGCTCTCTGCATTTGTTTAATTAAAGTTTTAATAATAATAATAATAATAATAATAATAATAAAATATATGTTATGAAATTTTTGTAGGAATACGAAAGGATTTTTAATTATTTATTTTTTTTGATAAATTTATTTCATAAATATTATTTTTATAAAAATTAAATATATTATATAAATATTACTACTTACTTTCTCATTTATTAAATTTTACATCAAAAAATATATTTTTAAGGGTTAACTCGGTTTTTCTAATTATATATAATTTCTATTGTTGTAAACATTTTTGACAATTTTTTTTTAAAAAAATTAGGAAGGCTTACTTAATTAATGAGTTACTAATTCATATTAATTTGATTTTTAGAATGACTTATTTTATCAACTAAGCTAGTCTTGAAAAATTATTATTTATAATTTAATAAATTATGGCTATTTAATAAAGAAAAGCTTATAATTTAAATAAATTTAATTTGAACAAAACTTGGCAATCCAAGTCTTTTAATTTAGCTAATCCATGTGTGCCATGCAGGCGAGCACATGGATGGTGCTTCTTAACTTTTAATCTCAACCCTCTATTTTAATCCAACGCCTTTAATTAACTCATCTTTTTAATATATATCTAACTTATACAAGTTTTGTATTCATGAAGGTAGAGACACTATTTCAGAATGATCCTTATACTTAGGTAACTCATAAGAAAGTAATTTAAAAATTAGCATACATAACAAAATCATTACATAACATTAAGGAACAATAATAACTTCAAAATAATGTGAAAGTCGAAGTAAAGAACAACATAATTGATGGGTAAGACACTACAAGATTAGTATTAATGCTATTGGAATTCAAGAAGACAATGCTCGAGTATCTACTATCATTCTACCATAATCAACCGTATTTATAGTATCTTTACTAAATCATATCTTTAATAAGATAAAATATGTCATATCTAGTCTAATAACACTTCTTCAATTAACATCTTCCTCTCGTTAAAGAATGTAAAAGAAAGAGAAAAATAATTTAGCAAAAAGAAGAAATTAAGAAATATTAAGCACATGTTTTATTTTTATTTATCTATATATCGTGTTATATCGACGACTCTTTAAAGTTATCCGCATAAGTCTCTTAGACATATTAATTAGAACTTGTACCAATTGAAAATCTAAATTATTCAAAACATGTGTTCATTAAACACAAAATGTTGATGTAACAACATAAGTGTACCTCACTTGGTCTTAGGCGCATAGATCCCAAATAATATTTTGTTTTTATTAATATTTTAAAAACTTGTACCCTTTGTTCTTCTATTGACAATTTGCACTAAAATAACTAAAACATATTTAAAATAAATTTCTCGATAAACAAAAGAAAGCAACCCCACCCCATATTCCAGCCATCGTCTTCTTCGCCCCATTTTCGGTTCTCAAACTATTAGTGTGTGTATATATATATATATATATATATATATATATTGAATTTACTAATGAGATAGCTGTTAAAAAGACGCCTAAACTATACCCTTTTTATGAATTTTTATACCTAAACTATTGGGAGTCTGAGTTTCATACTTAAACTATCACTTATAATTAGTTTGAAAAATACATCTCAGTGGTGTGTGTAATACACTATTTCATTTATTTGAAAAACTTGAAATATGACATTCCACATAGACAAAATACTCCATCTTGAAAAAAATTAAATAAATTATTAATATTAGTTAAAAAGTTAAAGATTAAAGTATTACAATCACCAAAAAAAAAGAAAGAATTTTTTTTTAAAAAAAAATCACCCCCCTCCCTGCCCCCATCTCCCACTATTCCCCGTCCTTTTATTTTTCTAAATTTCATTTATAAAATATTTTTTAAATGTTCATACTTCACCCCGCCTCCCCCCAAACCACCCACTCCTTTAAAAAAAAAACATATATTATTTTTTTTAAAAAAAAATTCTATCTCACCCCATCTGACCCTCCGCACCTAATTTATATTTTATTTTTTTATATTTTTTCATTTTGTGTTAGATATGTACATATATTTTTAGGAAAATATTTTTTCTATTTGCATACAAAATATAATAGAAATAAAAATTTCATTTTAAAAAGGTCTTGTGGCAAGTAACAATATTTTCAAAAAACATATGTATACACTTAACACAAAAAAATTAGTTAAAAGTTATAGATTAAAGTATTACAATAGCCAAAAAAATATCTACTTTTTAACAAAATAAAATTATTTTTTTAAAAAAAATCACCTCACCCCACCNCTTTCTTTTCCAAAAAAAAAAAAATAAAAATAAAAAAAAATAAAAAAAATAAATAAATAAATAAATAAAAAATATATATATATATATATTATTTTTAAAAAATAAATTCTATCTCACCCCATTTAACCCTCCGTCCCTAATTTATCTTTTTGTTTTAATTAATATTTTCTCGATTTGTGTTAGATATGTACATATATTTTTGAGAAAATAGTTTTTCTACTTGTATATAGAATATAACAGAAATAAAATTTTCATTTTAAAGAAAGTCTTGCGGCATGTAAGAATATTCTCCTAGAATATATTTAACACAAAACGAGAAAAGAAATTGAAAGTGGAGGGTTAGGTGGGTTGCGGTAGAACTAAAACTAAAAATTTGTGTGGGGAGGGGGTATAGTGAGATGAAGTGCTGGAATGAGGAAAGAAAAATAATTTACATTTTATTTTATAATAGATATGTGATAGTAGCACATTAATCTTTAATGGGATAAGACACAAGTACCCCCTAGACTATGATCAAAATCTCACAGACACACCTAAACTTAATTAGGGTCCTATTAACCCCCCTAAACTAATTTAAAATGGAATAACACACCACAAACGCTGACATGACATAGAGAGTGTGCACACTCTGTTGAAGGCAGGTGATGAGTGCACAAATTGGATACATGTCATTTTTTGATTGGTAACTTTATAATTAGTTAGTACACATATTAATTGATATTAAAATGTATATATATTTAATTATTTTTATTTCTTTCTTTGTAAAATATTTATTTTAATTTCTTTTCACTTTAAACTTCTTTTTAATTAATTTATTATCTTTTCACTTTTAATTATTTTTAAAAAATTATGTGTATGTTTTTTTAAAAATAATTTAAAAGTTTCCTTTAATTTTAACGTTTACTATGTTTTATTTGATTTTCTTCACTTATTTTGATATCCGGTCAAAATTAACTTAATTTAGATACAAAACATTTGAAATTAAATTGAAATCAAATTAAAATGAAAGACAAAGAAAAGAAAATCAATAGATAAATAAAAGAGAAAAAACAATGAATGTAGGTTAAAAAAAAATTGATACACGGTAAAAATATGTATTAACTTAATTTAAATACAAGATAAAGAAAATAAGAATATTTTTTTAAAAAAATATTAAAAAAGAATTCAGAATTTTATTTTTTAAAATTAATTTATAATTAAAAAATAAAAATAATATTTACATACGTGGTGGGTGGGTCTGTACAAATTTTAATTGGGAAGAGGCTTCTAAAGGTTGTTTCATCACATTGCTAACTGAGCCCTAAAACCGACAAAAATATGACAACGCTACTCGTACATCGTCAAAGAACACAATCTCTACAAAATAATGATCCTAACAAATATCACATGAATAAATAATTTTAAAATATTAGAAAAGATACACTAATGTTAATATGAAAACAAAAATCCTTTCCGTACTAAATTTAAGTGTAAAAAAAAGGGAGAAATAAATTTCACCTCAATACTTCAATAATTGACCTCTACCTCTTCTTAAAGTTTTTATTAAAGTATTTACATGATCAAAATTTGAGTTTTTTTTTTTTTAATAAAAGAACCAAATTTACCAAGGTGAAAGAAACATTTGGAAACATATGGTCCTACGAATATGAAAACAATGATAATAGTTGAAAATATTAGGAAATATACCTATTTTACTACGTCCAATTATTTTAAAAAGTTATTTACTCCTTTAAATTTTGTGGTGCCCGCTCTTATTTAACCGGTTATTGATCAAAATCAATTTAACTGATGCTTTAATTATCAAAACAAAAGCGAACCAAACATGCTTTATATTAATCGATTTCGGTTCGGTATGATTCGACTATTAGTTTTTAACCATACACAAAAGAAATTTAAAAATTCATTCAAAAGATGGAAAAATATAACAGTTCATTCAAAACGCAAAAAATAGTTAGAACGACTAACATTACCGAAATTTCAATCACTAAATTTACTAGTGAATAAAACCTCTAAATTCACATTTTGGCCTAGAAGGAAGAAACAATGACATTCCTAGTCCCACTAAAATTATCAAAGACACTCATATACATGAAACCAGTAAGATAAATGTTCTTGTATTGGACATTTTTTCTTTTATAAATAAATTATAATAAATTTTGATGAAAGCATGTAATGACATGATTATGTCGTTAGGGAAAAGCCAATGGGGAAGGAATTGGGGCCAGAAAACTTTTGAGTATTAACTTGGCAATTCCTAGCCCAGTCGAGATTTGGACAAAATCTGAGTCAGTGAGGTCTAGGGAAATATAGTAATGTATGAGAGATCTACTTATGAATTTGATCGCATGAGTAGATAACTAAGATGTTAAGGAACCTGCATGACTTTACATAATCAAATTTGGGCGAGTAGAACTCCCGAAACTGACCTTAGCTTGAAAGAGTAGTTTTTGAATGTTATGAGTTGAAGGTGTGTTGTGAAATGGGGGTTTGAAACTCTAATTTCGATGTTCTATCTCCACGCAAGCCGCTAGTGCGGGATTAATCCCATTAAGGCGGGGCTGCTGTGGCGGGATGGGCTTCGCTGTGGCGGGATTGGCTCCGTTGTAGCGGGTCAGTCGCGACTTAGGTCGTAAATAAACCCCGAAAACATTATTATTCTGCAACTTTTGTTCTTGACAGCTAAGAAACGAACCAGGACAAGTTCTTGACAGTTTTCCACCTTTTCTACCGCTAAAGGTAAGGTTTTCACTCCTCTAATTCATTTTTTGATCTGTAGAACTTATATTTATACTTGATTATCATTGGGGGAGGGTTTTGACCTGAACTCATGGTGGAAAAAGTCCTAATTTGGGTATTGGGATCTTAAGTTTGGCCTAGGGTTGATGATTTCGATGGTAATTAAGGTAATTAAGCCTCGTTTATTGATCCTTGCATTAAATTGTTGTTTTTAGACCATGAACAAGCGGAAAGAATCCAGAAAGGGAAGATTCAAGTGCCTTAGGGGATCCAAGCTTGGTTTCGAGGTATGTGATGGTTTGATTTCATGTTTGTGTGATGTGTGTGGGTATTTGCTTCATTGTAATGCATGTATGTATGTGAATGTAACACTATTGATCAAACCTAATGTAAATGAGTATGAATGAACGATTGTATGCCATGAATCAACACTTGATTATATGATTATGAAAATATATATTGTTATTGTGATTGTGGTGTGATGATTGGACCGTGGATTGTGATTATGAAAATATACGATTGATAGATCAGGGGATTGTGTTATACGGTTAAAATGATCAATTGTATCAGGTATTGAGCATTTGAAAGGACTTACACCTCGATTGAGTTGTAAAGTTTATTACTGTTGATTATTAAGTACCTAAGAAAGGTTTTCACTTAAAAGTGTTGGTTTAGAGTAAGGTAAATGGTCGGAGTGTTTATGATGGTTGTTAGTATTGAGAGTGTGAACTTCAGTGGAATGATGTGAAAAGTATGTGGAGTCAACTCAATGGAAATGACTGGTATCGACTCTTTAGAGGCAAACCTTCTGTAAAACTCTTATGTGACCATCTATTTCATTTTGCACATGGTGGTGAGTATGTTTTACTAGTTATGCTCATGTGTGTTTTCACTTTTGTGGGTGGATCCCTAATGGTGGATCAGGGGTACTAATCTAGCAATGTTTTGGAAGATTTGGTTATTTCAGATGACATATTTGGTTTGTCTTGGAGTTGTTAAAGTATTTCAGTGGTTCTACATGTACCCCTTTGCTTATGAGAATTCATAGAAGAGCTACCATGCGTTATTATGGTTGTCTGACAATCTTAATATTCATCTTGTCGTCGAAGTCATGTAACGATTATGTGTGGTTGAATGTGGGGATCATTGGGTCCAATTATATTGTTCTTAATGGTAATCTACAATCACAATTACTAAACCTAGCATTTTGATAGTGTTGTTAGAGTGTTTGTATGCTTGGACATATCCTTCAATGAGTATCTGATATCTAAAGATAAAATTTTTATAACTTAAGCTCATGAGAATTTATGTTGTGAGATGGAAATGTTGATAAGAACTATGATTGTTTGGGTATTATGGTGTGTGTTTATTGGTTCAGGTTCTCTTCTAATTGTAGCGGGTATTGATTTAGAATTTTATCATGATTATGTAAAAAAGGATTCGTCCTGATGAGTGGGTCAAGGTCCTTGATAACATGTTGAAGACGTATGTACGATCAACTTTGGTGGTTATTGGAAATCGCTTTTGTTGTTAGTTAAGTTTACATACAACAAAAATTATCACTCGAGTATTGAGATGACTTCATTGAGGCATTGTATGAGAGGATGTGTAGGTTTTCAATTGGTTGGTTTGGGGGACGGAGATTACATCATAAAGCTAAGTGAGACTCAGTTTTGTTAAACAAAGATCTTTAGTCTAATAAGGAACCGATTGCAATCCTTAATCATGATATATGGAAGCTGAGGACCAAGGAGATAAAGTTCGTGAAAGTTCAATGGAAGCATCGTCTGATTGAAGAAGCAACTTGGGAAACTGACAAGTATCCCCAGTTATTCGCGATTCAAATACTGCTCTACTCTTGCCTTAGCCAAGTTTTTCCTAGTTTATCAATCGGAGACGAGTGATGGATAAATTGGTATTTATTGTAACGACCTAATTCCATCGTTAGGGAAAAGTCAATAGGGAAGGAATTGTGGCCAGAAAACTTTTGAGTAGTAACTTGGAATTCCTAGCCTAGTCCAGATTTGGACGAAATCTGAGTTAGTGAGGTCTAGGGAAATCTGGTAATGTATGAGAGATCTAATTATCAATTTGATCACATGAACAGATAGCTAAAACGTTAAGGAACCCGTACGACTCTATGGAATCAAATTCGGGCGAGTAGAACTCCCAAAATTGACCTTAGCGTGATCGGGTAGTTTTGGAATGTCATGAGTTGAAGGTGTATTGTGAAATTGGGGTTTGAAACTCTAATTCCGACATTCTATCTCCGCGCGAGCCGCCTGCGGAACTAACAAGTCTATTAGAAAGTCGAATTAGCCACTTTTACACGAATTTTCAAGTAATCGCGACTTAAGTCGAAATTAAACCCCAAAAATGTTATTATTCTGCAACTTTCGTTCTTGAGAGCTAAGAAACGAACCAGGACAAGTTCTTGACAGTTTTCCACCTCTTCTAGCGCTAAAGGTAAGATTTTCACTCCCCTAATCCGCTTTTCGATCAGTAGAACTTAGATTTATAGGTGATTATGTTTTGACCTAAAACTAATGGTGGAAAAATCCCTAAGTTGGGTATTGGGATCTTAGGTATGGCATAGGGTTGATGATTTCAATTGTAATCTGGGTAATTAGGCCTCGTTTATTGATCCTTACATTAATTTTTTAATTTTAAACAACGAACAAGTGGAAAAAATCCAGAAAGGGAAGATTCAAATGCCTTAGGGGGATTCAAGCTTGGTTTCGAGGGATGTGATAGTTCGATTTCATGTTTGTGTGATGTATGTGGGTATTTGATTCATTGTAATGTATTTATGTATGTGAATGTAGCACTATTGATCAAACATAATGTAAATGAGTATGAATGAACGATTGTATGTCATGAATCAACACTTGATTGTATGATTATGAGAATGTACATTGGGATTGTGGTATGATGATTGGACTGGGTGTCACGTTCCGACACACTTACTGGGATCGGGTGTCATGTACCGACACATATATTTGATAGGGTGTCACGTTTCGACACACTAATTGGGATCGGGTGTCATGTATTGACACATATATTGGACCAGATGTCATGTTTGACACACTGATTGGGATCGGGTGTAACATTCCGGCACACTAACAGTTTGGATATGGGTTCTATGAGAGAACTATTGAATTGTCATATTTACTTGTATTGAGAATGTGCAATTGTACATTGCTCTTGAAATGATAACCAATGTGTATATATATTATGTACATGCATGTTTGCTATGTTGTGACTGCTTATATATATTTTGCTTACTAGAATGGTCGCTTGATCCAATCAGTACATTGTGGTTGTGTACTGATACTGTACTTGCTCGTTCTTTGTTGAGTACAGGGCATCTTCAAACGGCTACGAGCAGACCTCAACTAGGAGATATCTGGTCGAGACCGGATTCAAGGGTGAGCTAGTTCTTTCAGGCTGCCATGGATCCTTCGATTTTGTTTAGTCCATTCTGTTCGGACTTAGACATTTCTTTAGTAGTTGTTTATGTTGGTTGGGGTTGTACCCCTTTTCTTAGACTTGTTGAACTTTAGATGTTTTGGTACAATGACTTTCAGGTTCTAGGGGTTATTTCCGCATTAGTAGTTAGATGTTAGTTGAACTCCTAGAGTTTATGGGAACTCCGTATTATTTATTTAGTTATTTAAATCTGCTTCAGTAGCTTTAAATGTTTAGCTTTTGGTTAAATTGCTTGGTTGGGTTGTAGTAATGGTTTTCCCACAGGAGGGTTAGTGTGGGTGCAGTCACGACGATCTGAATCGTGACAAAACATATATAAGATATTTAAAATTGTTTATACAAATAACATATTATGCATGTATAATAATAAAATATATGTATATAATTATTGGACGATTATTTCTTCGGGTTTTTTTTAAACAAAACTAAAACTATTTCTTTTTAAAATCTAAAATCAAACTCAAACCAAAAAAATAAATAATTTGATTTGATTTTTCAATTTAAATTGATTTTTATCTGAATTGTGAACCTTCCTAAAGACCATGAATTTGTAGGACCCCATCTTTTTGTCAATGTATAAGGCGTCTACTTCAGAATATGACTCAATATAAACATATGACCCATTAATGTTTCTTTCACCTAAATAATTTGGGCTCAATTTATTTCTTCCTTTCTTTTCACCCACTCTTTTTTTCTTCGTTTTTTACTACTTCAAAGGAGTCTAATAACTAAACTTTTCTTTGTAATTGTAACGAAGCTATTAAAGCAATTCTTTTAAGCCTTTCAAAATATAAAGTTCCAAATATTTTATTATTTTTTGTTTTCATATTATAAAATTATGAATAAAAGATACTACAATTATTTTCTTTTGAATTATTATAGGAGTTAATGAGTTATTTAGAAAAATAAATTTATAATAAAAATGTAATATAGGAAAATGAATCATTTGATAATTGTATTTACAAAAAAGAATTTAGAGAAAATGTAAACTAATTATTTGCACGTGTTTTATTTAGCTTTGAAATTGACGTCTCTGTTAAGAACATGGTCTCCACAAAAATATGATCCTCACATATATCACATGAATAAATAATATTAAACTATTAAAAGAAAAAAATAGGCTAACGTTAATATGTAAAAGAATATATATCTTTTACGTACTAAATTTGCGTGTAAAAGAAAGGGAGAAATAAATATAGGAAAATAGTTAAATATTTGGGATCGTATTGATGTTTTTCTCGGAGAGAAGTATTGTTAACACTCTTAAACTTTGCTTGAATTATTAGTTTCATTCTCAAATTATTAACAACATTAAATATATTCTTTTACTTGATTAGTTGAACTTAAATACACTACTGATCTTGCAACATGAGTGAATTACGACTCCTAAATTTTTGCCAAATTTTGGGTGTTTTCCACACTTCTCTTGACTTTTTACTATGAGTACTTTCATGCTCCTATAAGAGTTTGACGTACACCACTTGTTATGCCATGTTGCAGATAGGGGGTGTATTTAAGTTTAGTCAGTCAAGTAGAGAGATGCTTTTAAGACTATCAATAATTCAACAATAAAACTAATAATTTACATCGAGTTTAAGAATATTTTCGATACATCTTTTTTTTCTTTTTGAAGTGGATGTCACATTGCCAAAAAGATGGGTTCCACAAATTTAAGATCCTAACAAATACCAAATAGTGTTTGATGTGAGGTCAAAATACATATTTTTAATCATTATTTACCTCAGATTTAGTATTTATATTTGTCCTTTATGAGCATAAATTTTATGGATTGTGCTAAATTGTGTATTTTATTTGTAGGATTAAATTGATGGAAAATTGGAGATGTTTGGAGCTAAAACGAATTAAAGATGAAAAGTTGAAGAAGGAAATCAAGCAGGCAGCTTAATGGAAATAAGTTAATATAATATTAATATAATTTATATGCAAATAAGGAAAGAAAAACTTACTTGCTGGTCCACATATCAGGCAGCAACATCAAAAGAAGTTACACGCACAAACTTGGAAGCTACACGCGGAGAAAAAGGAATCCAATTCCTTTCGGGTTTTGAT
>NC_064292.1:40402232-40404462 GCF_019186545.1 Solanum stenotomum
ATTTAGAGATACCTAACTTATCACTTTGCATGTAATACACTAGAAAATGATTACTATTATTAGAATTACTGCGTTATGAGCTTATGGGGAACACATTCCTAGTTACTTTTAATAATCTGAATATAAATAAATACTTAGTTCAAAGCTATATTTTAATTGTTTTTATTTTATTTCAATTTAAATCCCCCCATTTTTATATAACGACTATCGAGTTAAATATTTGCTATTGACAATATTCTTTCATATTCTCTGTGGGATCGACCCCGACTCATAGTTGGGTAAATATATTGCATACGATCGTTTATATTTCTTTTCAAGAAGTATATTTGAACGTTATCAAAAAATGGCGCCGCTGCCGGGGAATATGGCTTAGAAATTGTCTTTAGTATTTATTTTGACTTGTAGTCCTTTTTTGTTTCTTAGGATTAGTTTAAAATTGTTTATTTTATTTTTTTAATTATTATTATCATATTCCTTTTACTATTCTTGAGATGTCATCTGAAAAAATATGTAGTGAAAAGTGTTCTTGCAATTCTTGCCCTTCTGATTTTATGGGTTCGTATAAGTTAGTGTTTTTTGATCAACTAGATGAGTTGTATGGGGACATGGAAGATTTGTTAATACTTTGCTATAAATCAATATGTAAGCGCAATTCTGAATTTGATCTCTATTATTTAGATATTGAGTTGAGTGCAAAGATTAAATCATATGAAACCCAACAATTTAGTAATAATATGTGTGAGGAAGAAAAAATACTTATAAGTCAACTTGAAGAGCTAAGAGTGGAGGGGCAATTGCTTGATTATACTGTTATTGATGTGGTCACTGTTGAGAAGAGTGCACTAGAGTTATGTAATGAAGTAGATAATATTATTTTTAAAAACTCTAGTATGTGTAAATATGAGGATGTAAAAAATAATGCAATTCATAAGGTAGGGCGCATTGGACCTCATTCCAATCATTTTTCTACATTATGTTTAGATGATGAGAAATTGATCGAGCCATCTGAGCCTATAGAAGAGTGTATGGAGGAGGAACAACGTGTCTATATTCTTGAATTTATTGTTCCAAGATCGGAGAATTACATTCCTCACTTAGGATCCAAGAAGTGCATAATGCGATATCTATTGCTTGGGACCTTTATTTTTATATCACCACCTCTTGAGCGTAATAGAAGAATTGATTCAAAATTGGGGGTGCAATTCATATCTTCAAAGTGGAAGGAAAAAATAGTAAAATTGATGGTGTCGTGCCACGACGTTAAATTAAGCGCTTATTGGGAGGCAACCCAATTAGTAGTTTAACTTTTTATTTTATTTTATTAGTATCACTTTTTTTTCTCTTCTTGTTTTTGCAGATTAGGGTAAGTCTGAGTACCCAAAAAAAAAAAAAGAAAAAAAAAAGGAGCATGTTGGAGCTTAATTGTGGGGTGCGTTCGACCCTTGATGAAAATGAAGAGGACATGCTACTAGCTAGGTCATGAGACCTCAGGGAGTTTTTCTAACCCTTGTTTTAAATTTTATTTAATGCTTTGGGGACATAGCATCTTTTTAAGTGTGGGGTGGAGGAATAAATTCATAGTTTTTACTGCTTTATTGAGTCTTTTTTTATTAGGATGGGTTCCTTGGCTTTTGTTTTCGGTTCTTTTCCTGAGGATAGTCCCTTTGAACCGAGTGTCCTTTTTTTTTTNTTTAATTTTTTTTTTTTGGAGAGAAAAGAAAAGATCCTTTTGAGTTATGTGGTACTTATTGTTTGGGCCTAATTTTGAGAAGTATTTTCTTGTGAATGCTTGATAAAAAAAAATTGCAGACTTTTTGACATCTAAACTCATGGTTGTGACTTTGTATATAACTTATTTTGTAATTTGTTATGATCATGTCTCTCTTAGAAGTGGAATTGATCCATCTTGATTGATACTTGTGCCAAGTGTGGTGAGATTTTGTTTATTCCATGTTTTGCATCTTAATCTAGAACTTGCCCTGCATGTTATTGAAGCGAAATAAAAAGTGTTGCTTTGTTTAGGATATGATAATAGGCTTTCTTTGATTTGTCTGGTAAAATTTAGCCTTTTCAGATATTTTATCACTAGTTAGCCCTTTTGAGCCTGTAGCCTTTTGTTGGTAGCCATATTTTACCCTTGACTATTTTTTGAATCCCTAGTTTTTGCACCTTGCTTCCCTGAGCATTATAGCATAGACTTATTCCAATTATCAATTCGAAAAAAAAAAAA
>NC_064292.1:40406047-40445667 GCF_019186545.1 Solanum stenotomum
CCAACGTTAGAACTCGCCTTGTTACTACTTGCCGGACCAAGGAGGTAATTAACAAGAAAAGAATTATCAACATAGATTTAGTGTGATACTATCTAATAGGCTAGTGTCGATTGGTGCGAAGTAATAACTAAGCCAAACATCGATTATGATGTCTAATATGAGGTAAAGGTAAGGGTTAGTAAATTATACACACGTAGCCGGACCAAGGTGCGGGGTGAAATTCTCTAGATGCCGGACCAAGGATTTAGAGATACCTAACTTATCACTTTGCATGTAATACACTAGAAAATGATTACTATTATTAGAATTACTGCGTTATGAGCTTATGGGGAACACATTCCTAGTTACTTTTAATAATCTGAATATAAATAAATACTTAGTTCAAAGCTATTTTTTAATTGTTTTTATTTTATTTCAATTTAAATCCCCCCATTTTTATATAACGACTATCGAGTTAAATATTTGCTATTGACAATATTCTTTCATATTCTCTGTGGGATCGACCCCGACTCATAGTTGGGTAAATATATTGCATACGATCGTTTATATTTCTTTTCAAGAAGTATATTTGAACGCTATCAGTGTTAAACATTTTAAGAAAAATATACTCCATCCGTTTAGAAAAAATATGACCTCATTTCCTTTTTAGTCTGTTTAAAAAAGAATGATCCTTTTCCTTTTTTGTCAACACTTCAATTTTAACTTTCCACATGACATGTTTAAGGCCAGAAGATTAAAGGACATTTTGGTACATTTGACATAACTTTAATTTAGAACTACAAGATTTAAAAGTCTTCTTTCTTTTCTTAAACTCTGTTTCAAGTCAAACTAGGACATTCTTTTTGAAACGGAGGAAATATTAAATATCTGTTATCTCACTATGTGGGATCCAAAGAAAATAATGTGCAATGACCTTAAACTTATCACGAAGGATTAGATATTATATCCTAAAAATCCTAAGTTTAAGTAGCCCATAACAAAGTAAAATTTAAAAAAATACAGATGCAACACAAACAATATAACAAAATCATTACATACGCCATAGCATTGAGGAAGAGTAACAACCCTAAAATAATGTGATGATCAAAGCAAAGAAAAACATGATTTAACAGAAATTAATGGGCAAGACACTATGCAATTAATATTAATGATATTGAGATGCAAGACATTTAATTATCTACTAACTTTATGATCCAATCCATTATTTTTATGTTCTTTTTTATCAATAATGACCTCAATAAATTACAAATATATTATATCTTATCTAATCATTTAAGCTTAATAATTCTTTCATTTTCTTCTCTCCTTAAAAGTGTTATCAACTTATTACATGATTAAAATCTATATATAACCATACAGCTGAATGAGAAAATGGTGACGTGGCGCTCTCTATGAGCTTCAATCCTATTTATCTTTTTTATGGTTTTTTTGGTCATTTTTCTAATTTTAAAATACAAAAAAATCATCTAAATATTAAAGACAGTGATATTTGATTCTTTCTTCATCAATAACCATATTTAATTTATTTTATCATTAATGCTAGTATTCTCTTTTTCTATAATATTTCCAATTTCTTCTTTACTCTTTTCTTCCCAAAATCTCACCATCAATGATACTTATATCATTTCCTTAAATCACTTCTTTTTCACTCTTTTTTTTTAAATTTATTCAATTCAAGATATAATATAAAAGATATTTTTAAAAATATTTTTGTACGATTTTCCCTTAAATCTCATTATCGATGATGTTTATAACATTTTCTTAATAAATCACTAATTTAGTACTCTTTTCCTTTCTTTGTTCTTTTTTTACTTATTTTTATTTATTTATTCAATTCAAGAAATTTATATATCTATATAATATAAGGTATTTCTGTTATCTTCTTTATTTGTATTTTTCCTTTTGTATAAACATATCTTTTGTGGTTCTTTTTTTACTTTTTTTCTAATTTTAAAAGATTTGATTTCATTTAAAATATTTACAAAACATTAAACATAGTCAATTAACCGTAAAGCCCAATTTGCTGAAACTCCTCTATTATGTGCCTATAAAGACATATTAATTTGAAGAAACGAAATAATAAAGCTTATTAACTTTAGAAATTAGTAACGGTAATCATAAGTTAAAGTTTATAGGCACATTAATTTTTTAAATATTATTTTGTCTCTGCAACTTCATATCACCAATAATATCTATAAATTATCATATTGAAATCTTTTATTTCTTCAACTTGTCTCTTCTTCGTATCTAAATATTACAAACCAAAAATCTTGATAATCATTTATGTTATCAATTTGATGATGGGTAGATTTTATATTTTTGCGTTCGTCATCAAATTATCTTCACGAATTCACTAATCAACAAAAAAAGAAAGATATCACTTGCTGGATTTTGTTACATGCAAGGCATCAACTTTTTTAAAAGTTTTCATGTTCATTAATGTTTATTCTGCCTTTTTTATTCTCTTTGGTCTTTTTTTTTTCTCCCATTATTTTAGGTAAGCAGATTTTTTTTTATGAATATAGTTATTAAGATGTGCTAAATTATCAAAAAGGATTGAATATGGATGTTGAATGGGAAACTATCTTATTGTATTGAAATTGATTAATTTTATTATTGTCATTCTTTCTGCATATGAATGATTGGTTTTAGTGTTTGAAAATTGTTTGGTTAAATTCAAACTCTTGTGTCTTATGTTTGGGTCAAGGTTTATTCCTCAATAAAAGAGTATGAATTGAATGAAAATAATTTAAGCAAGGATAAACTTATTTTATTACTATTATAATAGGTAATTTACTATAATGAAATTCTCGAGTTTTATTATTAACAGACAGTCTTAGATGAATTAAATATTTTACTTAATCAATATGTTTTATTTCTTCCGGTTATTATATATATTTGCAAATTTTTATATGCACATGTTGCATCTTCTTCTTTCTCATTAAATTTCATGTTCATTCCGTTTCTTTCCATTCCATAATTCAAATAAAAAAATCCGTATATTTTATTTGTGGTGTTACAATACAACAGATTGCATGCATTATTTTGTACAATTTTGCCAGTAAATTTAGTCCAAAATAATGCAAAAAGGTTAGTACATATTTTCCTTCTGATAATGTTTTGTCAGTAAGTTAAAATCATATAATAAGGTGTAGTTGAACTTTCTTTCACAAGACAATGAGATACAATCCAAAATATCTAAGTACGAACATGGTACAAATTACTAACAAGCAAATGTCTCAATGATGTAGATAGTTGGTCAATTAACCGCTTGAACTTAATACGGTATGTATATGTACAATAGGTATATAATAGTGTATGATTTATATATATAATTAGAAAAAATAAATAATAAATTTGATTGATTATTTGTCGAACATCCCGATGAAATTAGGGGTATTATATTTAAAATTTTAACTTTTACTTTATTTTCAAGTAGTTAAAAATAAAAAATTACCTTATATGTGCTAATAAGACAAACTTAAATTCATGCATAATACTCTTATATTGATTTATTATCTCTACATGATGGACAAGGCTCATGGCTTAAGAATGGAGACGGTGTTATGGCCTCCACACTCGATAGGTCATTAGTATTTGCAGATCTTTAATTTTTGATAATAAATATAGTGTACATCATAAATAAAATATTTGATAACCGCGCATAGTGTAACTGAGTTACCTAGTTTGAGTATAAAGAAAAAAAAAGGAGAACCAATCTACCAAAAAGGTGAAAGGAACGTTTGGGAACAAATAGTCCTACTAATATGACATATTTACGAAAAATACATATTTTACTCCATACAATTGTTTTTAAAAATTATTCACCCACCTTAATTTTTTTAATGAAAAGGAAAGATATTTTTCTCGACAAAATCGTTGAGTGGAAAAGGTTCACCTAAAACTAAAACTAAAAAAAATCAACTACTAACTCAAATCATTTCAGAAAAATCTCTTATTCTCATAGAGAATAGCTTAGAAGTTGGAGTGTGAGTCTTCTCTTCTCCATCCCCATATCTATTTTCTAATCTCAATTTATCCCCAAACAGAAAACCCCTAGCTAGTAAAATATTGCTTTAAAATTGCCTTTACATGTAAGATATATAACTGTCACGATCCAGACCGTCGTGATTGACACCACACTAACCCTCCAGTGGGAGAACCACTACTACAACCCAAACCAAGCAATTAAACCAAAAACTAGAGCATTTAAGGATATGAAAACAAGTTAAATAGCTAAAGACTGAAGTTCCCATAAACTTCCAAAAGATCTAAACAACTAACAATGCGGAAATACACCTAGAACCTGAAAGTCAATGTACCAAAACATCTAAAGTTCAACAAGTCTAAACAAGAAGGGATACCACCCCAAACTAATGAGCTAATAACTAACTAGAAAAATCTAAGTCCGAAATGGTGGACATAGACGAAAGAGAACCCATAGCAGCCTGAAAGAAATGGCTCACCCTTGAATTTGAATGATCACTGATCTTCTAGACAAGGTCTGTCAATAGCCGCCTGAAGATGCCCTGTACTCACCAAAAATAAAAGCAAGTGCAGTATCAGTTCAAAATCACAGTGTACTGGTAGGATCACACGGCTCTCCCACTAAGTGTAGCATACATAATCAATACAACAATATAATCACATGCATATATCGAACATATACGATATTATCATATGCTCAACAATATACATTTACAACAAGTTATTGGTTCTCTCATCGAACCCAAACCCAATAGTTAGCATACCGAAACATGGTACGCGATCCAATAGTTATGTCGGAACGTGGCAACTGATCCCATATTTATACTGGAACGTGGCAACCGATCCCAATTAGTTATGCCGGAACGTGACAACCGATCCATTCAACACACCACAATCACAAACATAAGTACATTCTCATAATCATACAATCGAGTCATGATTCAATCGCATTCGACAATCATATATCCTCATTTATAATAAGTATGATCAATAATGCAACATGTCCATACATACATGTATCATAATAAAGCACGATAAACATACATCACACAATCATAGAATTACAACCACCACCTACCTCGAAACAAGCTTGAAACCCTAAGAAACTTGATCCTTCCCTTTTCGGATTCGCTCCGCTTGTTCTTTGTCTACAAATAATCAATGTAATACGAGAATCAATAAATAATCACCAATTACCTAGATTACTAACCATTCTATGAACCTTAGATGGAACCCATGATCCCAATTATCCAAATTAGGGTTGTTTTCACCATAGATTCTAGATCCAAACCCTCCCCCATCGATATTTACCCATTAGAATACGTTATACGGATCAAAAAACGGATTCGGGGAGTTAAAATCTTATCTTTAGCCTGAAGAATGGTGAAAAATGGTCAAGAAGTCATATGGGGTCATCTCCTAGCTCTCAAAGTCAAAAAGTGCAGAATAAAGATGTTTTGGGGGTTTATTTACGACTTTAAGTCGCGTCTGGCTCGCCACAGTGGCCCTCACCCCGCTATAGCAGCCCCACCAGAGCGACCATAATCCCCGCCAAAGTGGGTTGCACGAAACAATGAGCTATTTAATAATTCTCAAAACCCGCATTTCACAACACACCTTCAACCAACGACACTCATAAAATACCATTCATGCCAAAGTCAGTTTCGGGAGTTCTACTCACCCGAATTTAATTCCGTAAAGTCGTACGGATTCCTTAACAAGTTATCTATCCCCTCATGTAATAAGCATTATAAATAAATCACCCGATTGTTACCAGATTTCTCTACACCTTAACAACTCTGATTCCATCCTAATCTGGGCTAGGTTGGGAAATCTCGAGTTACTACGAAAAAGTTTTCCGACCCAAAAAATTTTCCCCGTTGGCTTTTATATAACGACGGAAACGGTCGTTACAATAGATACCAATTTACCTATCACTCATCTTCGAGTGACAAACTTAGGAAAAATAGGCTAAGAAAGGAATGAAGTAGTACCTGAATCGATGAACAATTGGGGATACCTGACTCGCATGTCCCTCTCGGTTTCCCAACTAGCTTTCTCAACTGGGCGATGCTTCCATTGAACTTTCACAGACTTAATCTCCTTGGTCCTCAACTTACGCACATCATGATCAAGAATCACAACCGGTTCCTCCTCATATTGGAGGTCTTTGTCTAGTACAATTGAGTCTCATTTAATGATGTAATCCCCATCACCACAATATCTCTTCAACATGGACACATTAAATATCGGATGAACACCTGATAGATTAGGAGGTAGAGCCAATCTATATCGGTCCTACAAATTCAAGAGGCTCAAAGGGACCAATGTATCGTGGACTTGGCTTGCCCTTCTTGCCAAATCTCATCACCCTTTTCATGGGTGATACCTGTTGACACCTAATTTTGACCTTCCCCGATAACAATCAATCATCGAGCTTCTTAAATTCCGAACGATTTGAAATAATTGACCTTATAAAATTCAAAATATTTTTCAAGTTAGTTTTATGTGATTTTGTCACTTTTTGGAACTTTCAAATAGTATATGCATACATATATATATATATATATATATATTATTATTATTATTATTATTATTAATTAGCATATTTTATAGATATTTGAAAATCATATCAAAAAGATTTTATTTCTTTTTAGCTAAGTATTTTATTAATCTAGTTTAGTTTAAATCATAATTACGATTTTGAATTGATTAGTTCGTATTTTAATTATGTTATAATTAAGTCAATTATCTTATTTCGTTAAGATTAGGAAGCTCATTAATTAATTTCTATTAATTCGTCTCGTTTAGTTTTAGTCGAATTACCAACTAAACTCATTCGGCTAAATATTTAATTCAATTGGGCTACAATTTCAACTTAAATTGGTCATGATTGTAATTCAATAGTTATTTCATAGTTTGCCAAGATAGCCACCCTAGCTTAAGTTCTAATGCTTTTAAGACCAAATTTTTGGGCTAAATTCAATTTCCCAGCCAGCTTTTGTTTTTCTGCCTTCAGCAGCCCACCGAAATCAGCCCACAACATTCAAAAATGACCAAATCCAATTCAATTCCAGCAAATACAGCAGCCCATACCTGACCCGATCTGTCCACTTTTTCCTTCACAAAGAAAACCCAGAAACAACGTCCAACTCCATCTTCTTCAACGTTCAAAATCCAGAAGCGACAAAAATCCCAGCAGCACAGTACCGTTCCAGCAAGCACAGCAGCAGCAAAAGCACACATTTTTCGTCCTTGGGGGTGCGAGATGAGGCCACCTCGCTGCCCAAGGACATGTCTTCGATCCCAAGCGTTGATTTCCCCCTTTCCTCTTTCGGAATATGGCGAAAATCGCAGAAAAAGAGGTCTGTCCAGAATGGTGAAAGAAATTGAATTTGAAATCGGCCCCAAATCTTCTCACCCGGATTCCCCCCAAAAAAAATCCCTAACCCTATCTCTTTCTATATATTCTTTTTCTTTTCAGCATAGAGGGGGGGGGGGGGGCTTTTTTCTGAGGGATAATTTGGAGTTTTAGAGGAAATATTAGAGAAGAGTTGGATTATTTTTTATTAAAACAAAAGAATACGGGGCTAGATCATTAGTATTTTTAAAATACAAACTAAGGCACATTTCAGAGATAGAGGATACATTAGTTTTTCTTGGGTGTTTGGGTTCAGTTTCTTGATCAAATCTCTTGTCTACTGGTCGTTTCGAGTTTCTTGTGGTGGAAAGATCGGTTCCTTGCTCGTTTGTATCTCGTTCGCTGCCCAAGGAAAGGTGAGGATTTCGCCCTTATTCCGTTTACAACCCTTCCTTCTCTTCAATCTTTGTATACATAAGATGATCTTGCATAAATAGTTGTTTTCGTGAAGATTTCTTTCTTGTTAGAGAATCTCGTATATTTCCTTGAGATATAAATTGAATACCAGCATTACTTCTTTAAAATGCTTAGTCGTAGTCATTCCTTGTGATACTTCATATTTAGTTTAATGACTCGTCTGCCGTGGTTAATATCTCGAATGTCGCTCGTATTGTGTTCTCGATTTGTTAGATGAATGTGGTTTGCCCCTGCCGTCTGCTTTATGGTATCCTTTTCGCCTTCTACAACATGATTTCGTTCCGAGTGTTTTTCCATTAGCGTTTGGAAGGTCGGTGATTGCCAAAGATATGAAGTACCTTAATTCATATATATTTTGTATTGAGATTTAGTTATTTTTAAAGCTATTTGANCTGTCTCCCATTAGCGTTTGGAAGGTCGGTGATTGCCAAAGATATGAAGTACCTTAATTCATATATATTTTGTATTGAGATTTAGTTATTTTTTAAAGCTATTTGAAAATTATTTTGGACCAATAGTGATTGAATGGTGGCTGAATTATTCCTCTATGAAATTTATGTATTTCTCATTTAAGGAAATAATTGATGAGAAAGAACAAGTTTTTTTTTTTAAGTATTGTCTCTTTTATTCCTTTCCCTTGGGAACCATGATAGCTTACTAAATTAAGACAGAAGAGGAATTACAATACTATCATCGTGTGTTATAATGCATCTTAAATAATTTCTATAATAATTTTGTATCTGTTCCGATTGGACTTATTTGTCCTTTCATTTAGATTGATTATATTTCAATCAATAAATTATGATGCTCTAAGTTTACTCTTTTTTTTTTATTGATAAAATAAAATGTCATGAACTTTTGTCTCAAAATCCAAAATTTGAAATTTGGGACCACACTTAACTATTGACTTTAAATACGTTATAATAATTCTTGGAGACGAAAAATCTCGAGAGACTTTGACCAGCTGCAAGAATTTCTTTCCAATGTGTATTTGGCCGGTCGACAACTTCTTAACTCAAGTTTTACTCGTGTTTTAAACTATAGTTCGTTATGGTCTTAACCTTGAAGCATGATGAAAATGATGTTAATGTATGTATTTAAGTTATTTTCAAGAATGGTGCTTGGGCTGTTTTGTTTTCCCCTTCCTTGATCACTTTGGAGTTTGTTTTTCTTACTGCTTGAAGGTAAAATGCTCACCCTTCTTTGGTTTGATAATTGATATTCAAATAAGTTCACTACCGGCAAGTCTGAATCGGTACAGAGCTTGATTTTCTTGTCCTATCCTCATGTTTTGGTCTTGTTAAAATTTAAGTCTTTTTTTTTAATTTGAAGTAAGAGTTTATTTGATCTTCACTATTGCGTGCATAGCGTGTTATTTTTTGTGTAATGTTAATTTTAATAGTTTAGTAACCGTCGAGGGTATGATGTCGCGTAGGTCTAGATTTTTGGTTAGCATGTTGTCTGGCTAGTCAATTATCACAATCTCATTTATTTCATTTAGCTTACAATAATTTCTAGCAGGGAGTATGTTGTCCCCCCATGATTAGTTAGATGGGTTTCTTTTTTAGTCAAATATTGTGGCTTCTTTTTTTAAACAATAATGCATAAAGTATGGTTTAGCAGTGATTCTTGACTTTCTTCAAATAAAATAGTGCATAAAGCATAGTTTGTGGATGCCTTATTTGTTTACCGTATGACATTTTTCTAACCCCCTTATACTCTTTTGCTTGCATGTAAAATCTGCCCGAGTCGCCAAGAACTCACTCCTTCCTTTGCATTTCGAGAGAGCCGTAAAGGCTCTAATTTCTTTATCGAGTTAGCCAGCCATAAAAATTTGACGAACAGGTCTTGAAGTTGAAAGAAGCAACAAATCGAAAAATTGAAGTTTGGGCCAAAGGCCCATACCCTTTTTTTAGAAGTTGTATTTTGTTATTTTGGGCCTAAGCCTCTTGTTATTTTAAATTGTTGTCTTGTTAGAATTTAGGACAGGTGGAGAAATTGGGCCTAAGGCCCAAAAGAAAGAATGATTACTTTGTGTTAGTCTAGGACAGGTGTAACTCAAATGGGCCGGAGGCCCAAAACAAAAAATNTTCAAATATTTCCCCTTTTCCCCTTTAAAATAGTTCTAACTATAAAACAACTCAATTTTTGCGATTTAAATTAAGTTAAATTATTTTAGCTGAATAATTAATTGTCGGATAACCGCATTAGCGGATATTCTAAGTGCTTTAAAAACCTTCCTAGAATATTAATAGGAACCTCGAACCCCCTTAAAAGTTTTCAATAGATTTACTGTTTTAGTCTTTTGAAAACAATAGTTTTCTTGATTTTTTCTTAAAAATTAAGTGGCGACTCTAAAACCAGTCAAAATATATTTTCATAATAAAACAATACCTTAAGAAGAACAGTCTCACCAGTTTGAAACGCCATGTCTCTTACCTTATGATCCGCATACTTCTTTTGTCTACTCTGGGATGCTAGAAGCTTAGTTTGAATATTTCTCACCTTATCTTGAGCATCCTTCACTAAATTGGCCCCCAACGGTTTCACATCTCCAGCCTTAAACCATCCTATGGGTGATCTACATCCTCTCCCATAGAGTGCCTCAAATGGTGCTATATATATGCTGGAGTGATAACTATTATTATAGGAGAACTCGCACAAAGGTATGAATTTATCCCAATGCTCTCCAAAATAAAGCACACATGCCCTCAACATGTCGTCTAACACTTGAATAGTCCTCTCTGACTGCCCGTCTGTCAGTGGATGAAAGGTTGTACTAAAAGTGAGTTGTGTGCCAATTCATCATGCAATTTCCTTTAAAACTTGGATGTGAATTATGTACTATGGTCTGAGATGATAGAGAGAGGCACCCCATGCAACCTCACTATCTCCTTCACATAGACTTTAGACAATTGTTCAACATTATAATCTATTCTTACTAGAACAAAATGAGCTGACTTAGTCAATCTATCAACCACTACCCAAATAGAATCAAACTTCCCCAAAGTCTTGGGAAGACCAACCACAAAATCCATGGCTATCCTTTCCCATTTCCATTCCGGAATTGGCATTCTTTGAAGCAATTCTGCAAGCCTTTGATGTTCATACTTTACTTGTTGGCAATTTTGACACTTAGCCACAAACTCCACTATATCCTTCTGCATGCTCGGCCACCAATAAATTTGCTTCAAGTGTCGGTACATCTTGGTCACACCTGGATGAATGGAATACCGTGAACCATGGCATTCTGTCAACAATTTTTGAACCAAGTCATCAACTCGAGGAACACATATCCTCCCTTTAAAACTGAGCACACCTTCTTCATCAAGAGTGCTCTCTTGTGCCTTACCAATCACGGTATTCTTTTTAATCTCATTCAAATTTTCATCCTCAAATTGATTGGCCTTGATCTCCTCAATGAACGTGGCCCTTACCTTAATGGTAGTTAACACCCCACCTCTTTCTGAGATTCCTAACTGCATGAACTTAGACTCCAAGGTCTGAATTTCCTTAGCCAAAGGTCGCTTGGTTACACTCAAGTAAGCTAAACTACCCATACTCACCGCTTTTCGACTCAAAGCGTCTGCCACAACATTACCCTTACCCGGATTATATTGGATGGTCACATCATAATCTTTAAGTAACTCCATCCACCTTCGTTGTCTCAAATTTAGATCCTTTTGAGTGAACACATGCTGCAAACTACGATGATCAATAAAAACCTCACACTTAACACCATAGAGGTAATGTCGCCAGATCTTAAGAGCAAACATTACCGCTGCCAATTCCAAATCATACATTGGATAATTTCTCTCGTGCACCTTTAATTGACCCGATGCATAAGCTATAACATTCTTATCCTGCATCATCACAACACCCAAGCCAGAATGTGAAACATCACAATAAACTATAAAGTCCTTACCTTTAGTCGGTAATGCTAAGATAGGTGCGGTGGTCAAAAGAGTCTTGAGCTTTTGAAAGCTATCCTCCCATTTTTCAGTCCATTCAAATGGTATCTCCTTTTTGGTCAAAGTAGTCAAGTGAGTGGCAATATAAGCAAAATTCTTTACAAATCGATGATAGTAGCTAGCGAGCCCAACAAAACTTCTAACTTCTGTCAAGAGCTAGGCCGAGCCCAATTCTTAACCGCCTCAATCTTTTGAGGATCTACCATTACCCCTTCTTTTGAAACTACATGTCCCAAAAATGCAATAGAAGTCAACCAAAATTCGCACTTAGAAAATTTAGCATACAACCTTTGTTTCCTAAGAACACCCAGAACAATACGAAGATGGTCAGCATGCTCTTTCTCACTTTTCGAATAGACCAAAATATCATCAATAAAGACTATGACGAAAGAATCAATAAATGTCTTGAACACCCCATTCATTAAACTCATAAAAGCGGCAGGAGCATTAGTTAAGCCAAAGGCCATAACTAGAAACTCGTAGTGCCCATAGCGGGTTCTATACGCCGTCTTGGGCACATCCTCAGGCCTAATTTTCAACTAATGGTAGCCAGACCTTAGATCAATCTTGGAGAAAACTGATGCACTTTGCAATTGGTCAAAAATATCATTTATTCGAGGCAAGGGATACTTTTTTCGAATGGTGACCCTATTCAATTGCCGGTAATATATACACATTCTCATACTACAATCATTTTTCTTAACAAACAAAACTGGGGCACCCCATGTGGAAGCACTAGGTCGAATAAATCCCTTATCAAGAAGCTCTTGGATTTGAGCCTTAAGCTCTCTTAATTCCGCCGGAGCCATGCGATATGGAGGGATAGAAATTGGGCGTGTATCAGGCTCCAAATCAATGCAGAAATCTATATCTCTATCCAGAGGCATACCAGACAAATCAGTAGAAAACACTTCTCTAAATTCTGACACCACAGGAATAGACTCAATAGATGGAGACTCAGCTTTAACATCCCGGATATGCAACCCTGCTCGACCAGTTTCCTAGCCCGAATGGAGGATATTATCTTACCTTGCTTAGGCTTGTACACTCCTTCCCACTCTAATTTTTCCCTTCTCAGAATTTCTAGAGTTACAAACTTAGTATTACAATTTAACACAACATAATAGGGGGACAACCAAGTCATGCCTAAGATGATATCAAAGTCAGTCATATCTAAAATCACCAAATCAGCCCAAATTTGAAAACCCATAAACAAAATAGGACAAGCACAATAGACATGGGTGACTATGACTGACTCTCCAACTAGGGTAGAAACATGGATAGGGGCATAAGTACATCACAAATCATATCAAACTCTGAGGCAAATCGCACAGATACATAAGAATAAGTATAACCCGGATCAAATAACACATTAACAATCCGATCACAGACTAGAATAGTACCTGTGATCACCGCGTCAGACGCCTCTGCCTCATTCTTGCCCGGAAAGGCATAACACTGAGCCCTATCATCTTGACGAACCATTTCCCTGCCTGGTGTCACATTACCTCTGCCTGCATTACCATTTCCTCTACCTTTACGACCTCGTTGATTACCTTCTCACCCACTTTGTGGACGCCCTCGACCATTATTACCATTTCCCTTGGGTACCACACCTCTAGTCTATTGCTGCGCGGACTCAAACACACGTGTGTGGGGGCAATATCTCCTTATGTGCCCAGGCTCTCCACAATTGTAGCAAGTACGATCAAAAAAGGGTCTGCTGCCTACTTAAGGTGAGACTCCCCGACCATCCTGAATCAAATTATGAGGTAAAGTTCCTTAGTAATAACCTGTAGAGGCGGGCATAGCGGACTGAATTGGCTTGGCTGCAAGCGTTGGCCTTTCGGACCCTCTGGAATAAGAACCTTGAAAGTTACTCGAGTTCTTTACCCTTTTTGCCAATACCTTAGCCTGGCTGTCTCGCCTCACCCACTCCACTTTCTTAACATAGTCTGTTACCTCATTAAAGCTACTCCCTGCAGAAGTCATATGAACAGATAATACTTGCAACTCATAATGTAGTCCCCTAATAATAACCAGATTCTCTCTTCCTCAGTAGTCACCAATTGAGTAGCATATCTAGACAAAGCATGGAACTTGGCCTCATAAGCAGCCACGGTCATACCACCTTGCTCCAAAGCCATGAACTCATCCTTTTTGCGATCCCTCAAAGTCCCAGGCACATATTTCTCCAAAAACAGGGCATGAAATTAGGTCCAAGTAAGTGGAGGTAAAGTAGAAGATTTGCATTCCATATAAGGTCTCCACCATTGCTTAGCCACTTTGAAGTTGAAAGGACACAAACTCAACCCCATGCTGATAGACAATTCCCAACTTATAAAGCCTATCATAGCAATCTAAGATGAACTCATAAGCATCATCATTCTAAGAACCAAGAAACCCAGGAGGCTTTAGCTTAAAAAACTTAGTCAACATTTCATGCTCGTTACCAGTCATAACGAAACCCAACAAAGGACGAAAGAAAGCATTGTTACCTCCCGTTCCACCCGTCTTGGGCGCATTGCCAGCAACAGGGGGATTAACGGGAGCTTGAGTTGCTTGAACAGAAGGAAGCACTCCAGGACCAACCAACCCTTTCAAGAAAGACATAATTTGTTGAGCTAACACGGGGTCTAAGGGAGGAACATATGTAGTTCCAACCTGCACCTCTTTCTCTTGTCCAACCTCTTCTATATTCTCAACATCCTCAACTTCAACATTCTCTTCTATCTCTTCATGTTGCGCAGAAGGGTTTTCATTCATAGGTGAATTCTCAACATGAGCTTCATTTCCAGCAAGAGCTACTCTTCCACGACCTCTACCCCTAGCTCTTCCTCTACCCCTGCCTCGACCGTAACCTCTCGCTGCAGATTCCTCAGCTGGAGCATTGACGGGAGCTATGGTCCTGACGCCGTTGAACCTAGTATTACCCATCTACGGACAAAAGAGTGAATGAGGTTAAATACCAATTTGAATCGATAAATACCAATTGGAATCAGGTTATAGCACGAAAGGAGACAAGAGAAAAATAGAGAGATTTCCTAAAGTCCTATAGCCTCTCATAGAAAAGTAAAGACATCCTTGTACCGTTCTGCAAGACTCTACTAGGCTCATTTCGGTACATCGAGATCAACGAACCTATGCTCTAATAACAACTTTGTCACGACCCAAACCATCATGATTGGCACCCACACTAACCCTCCGGTGGGAGAACCACTACTACAACCCAAACCAAACAACTAAACAGAAAAACTAGAGCATTTGAGGATACGAAAACAAGTTAAATAGCTAAAGACTGAAGTTCCCATAAACTTTCAAAAGATCTAAACAACTAACTATGCGGAAAATACACCTAGAACCTAAAAGTCAATGTACCANACCAAATAACTAAACAGAAAAACTAGAGCATTTGAGGATATGAAAACAAGTTAAATAGCTAAAGACTGAAGTTCCCATAAACTTTCAAAAGATCTAAACAACTAACTATGCGGAAAATACACCTAGAACCTAAAAGTCAATGTACCAAAACATCTAAAGTTCAACAAGTCTAAACAAGAAGGGATACAACCCCAAACTAATGGGCTAATAACTAACTAGAAAAGTCTAAGTCCTAAATGGTGGACATAGATGAAAAAGAACCCATGGAAGCCCGAAAGAGATGGCTCACCCTTGAATTTGAATGATCATTGATCTTCTAGACGAGGTCTGTCAATAGCCGCTTGAAGATGCCTTATACTTAACAAAAATAAGAGCATCAGTAAACAACCACAGTGTACTGGTAGGATCACACGGCCATCCCACTAAGTGTAACATACATAATCAATACAATAATATAAACATATGCATATATCGAACATATACAATAATATCACTTGCTCAACAATATACATGTACAGCAAGTCATTGGTTCTCTCATGGAACCCAAATCCAAACCCAAACAGTTAGCATACAGGAACGTGGTACCCGATCCAATAGTTATGCCGGAATGTGGCAATCGATCCCAATTAGTTATGCCAGAACGTGGCAACCGATCCATTCAACACACCACAATCACAAACACAAGTACATTCTCATAATCATACAATCAAGTCATGATTCGATGGCATTCGACAATCATATATCCTCATTTACAACAAGTGTGATCAATAATGCAACATTTCAATACATACATGTATCATAATGAAGCAAGATAAACATACATCACACAATCATAGAATTACAACCATCACCTACCTCGAAACAAGCTTAAAACCCTAAGAAACTTGATCCTTCCCTTTTCGGATTCGTTCTGTTTGTTCTTGGTTTACAAACAGTCAATGTATACAGGAATCAATAAACAATCACCAATTACCCGGATTACTAACCATTCTATGAACCCTAGATGAAATCCATGATCCCAATTATCCAAATTAAGGTTGTTTTCACCATAGATTCTAGATCAAAACCTTTCCCCGTTGATATTTACCCATTAGATTACGTTCTACGGATTGAAAAACGAATTCGGGGAGTTAAAATCTTATCTTTAGCCTCAAGAATGGTGATAAATAGTCAAGAAGTCGTATGAGGTCGCCTCTTAGCTCTCAAAGTTGAAAAGTCCAAAATAAAGACATTTTGGGGGCTTATTTATGACTTTAAGTCGCGTCTGGCCCGCCACAGCGGCTCTCACCCTGCTATAGCGGCCCTACCGGAACGATCAAATTCCCCGCCAAAGCGGGTTGCATAAAATAGTGAGCTATTTAATAATTCTCAAAAACCCCATTTCACAACACACCTTCAACCAACGACACTCAGAAAATACCGTTCATGCCAAAGTTAGTTTCGGGAGTTCTACTCACCCGAATACAATTTCATAAATTCGTACATATTCCTTAACGAGTTATCTATCCCCTCATGTAATCAGAATTATAAATAAATCACCTGATTATTACCAAATTTCCCTACACCTTAACGACTCTGATTCCGTCCAAATCTGGGCTAGGTTGGAAAATCTCAAGTTACTACGAAAAAGTTTTTCGACCCAATTTTTTTTCCTCGTTGGCTTTTATATAACGACGGAACCCAATCGTTATAGAATTACAAAGATATGAGAAGATATTTACAATCCTAGAGAATATGTTAGTACAATCCCAAATGATAGGCTACACAATCCACAAGTTATTCTTACCCATTAAAAAAGACAAACTATTTTTCCTAACACATGCTAACACTCTCCCTCAAATGGAGCATAAATATCATGTATGCACATCTTGACAAGTGAGAGTTATTAAAAGCTTTTCTGGATGCAACTTTAATTAGAACATCAACCAGCTGCTCTAAGGTCTTCACATACAGAACTTCAATTGTCTTATCTTCAAACTTCTTATAGATAAAATTATGATCAATCTCCACATATTTATTACGACCATGTTGGATTGAATGTTCTTCAATTTTATTAGCAGACTAGTTGTCACAAAATAACTTCATAGATTCGTCGAGTGAAAATCCAAACTCCCCCATAAGTCATTTTGACCATAATAATTCCTGGATACCTTTAACCATTACTTTGTATTCAACTTCTGTACTAGACAATGAGACTACCTTTTGTTTTTTACTTTTCCAAGTAACCACGTTACCTCCAACAAAAATGAAATTCCCTATTGTTGAGCGTCACCGTTCTCTGAATCACAATAACCAATAATCTTTGTATGATGATTCTTAGAGAACATAAGGCCTCTTTCTGGTGCTAACTTCAAGTATCACAAGACTAATGACTGCATTCACGTGAATTTCACTTGGAAGATGCATAAAATGACTTACCACACTATTCGCATAAGCAATAAGTGGTCGAGTATGCAATAAGTATATCAAACATTCCACTATTTTTTGATATCTCTCTTTGTTAGTAGGAACTTGATCCGAAAGTTCCTCCAAACTATGAGTTTGCTCAATCGTTGTATCAATAGGCTGACAACCTAACATACCCGTCTCCTTTAACAAATCAAGAACATATTTATGCTGAGATAAAAATATTCCTTATTTGAACCTAATAACTTCAATACCCAAGAAATACTTTAATCCTTCTAGAACTCTCATATCAAACTCAGAGGATAATTAAGTCTTCAATTTAGTCATCTCATCAATATCATCACCAATAACAATCATGTCATCAACATATATGATAAAAATATTATCTTACCATTTTGTCGCTTCAAAATAAGGAATGGTTTGCGTTGCTCCGAGTATAGTCATATTTCTTCATTGTTAGTCGAAACTTTCCAAACCATGCTTTAGGGGATTGTTTCAACCATACAATGTTTTTTTTAGCTTGCAAACTAAATCTGTATTTCCAGAGGTATTGTAACTAGGATGTATGCTCATATATATTTCTTCAGATAATTCTCCGTGCTAAAAAGCATTCTTCACATCATATTGTTGTATAGGCCAACCAATATTTTTAAGTGGCTTTAAATCTATTATTTGGTTGCAAAGGGTGGGATAAATTATCCCAAGATTAACAATTAGTCCTGAGATAAGTTATCCCTCTCTGGGGGTGGAATAATAGTATTCTTAGGATAACTTATCATGGGATAAAGTGGGTAAAATAACAAAAATACCCCCCTTAAACTCCACTTTTATACACCACTTTACATTCATGTATATTAACATAATTTTTAATAACATTTATAATAATATTTACAACCTTAATTATTCGTTGTTCTTATGATAATATATCTTTCTATTAAAAAACTAAATTTTATAAATACAATTTTTATTTATGAATATATTATAAGTTGAATATATTTGCCTAACTCTTATGTTTATTTATCTTTTGATTTCTCTCAAAATGTTCACTCCACTACTAAATTACGTTTTATTTAATTAAATAGGTTATTACTCACTTAAAATTATATTTTATATATCAACTAAAATGTAAATAACTTTAAATGTAGATTACTATAATAATAAAATTTCTTTTACTTTTAATAAACTTATAATTGAATTTTATTTTTAAGCTAAATTAGATGGAAGTTTATTTTAAAACTAAATAACATGAAAGTTTTATTTTTAAGCTAAATAAGATGGAAATTTTATTTTCAAGCTAAACAAGATGGAAGTTTTATTTTAAAGTTAAATAAGATGAAAGTTTAATTTTAAAAACACATGGCACAATCATGGAAATGCACACCCAAAAATACTTGAGTTAAATAAGATGATATTTTTTTAATAATGAATAACTAAAACTTGCAAAGAAAATGTAAAAAACAAAAAAAAAACTAAATAAGGTGGAGGGTATTTTTGTAAACAAACAAGCTATTCTTAGAAATTATGCAATGAATATAAGTTTGCATATGACAAATAGGGTTGTTCAAAATCGAATCGAAACCGATAACCCATACCGAAAAAAAGTTATTGATTTATAAGTATTTGGTTATTGGTTTAGCGGTTTTGATTTTTTTCTTATTGGGTTATCGGTTCTTAACGGTTTGAGGTTTTTTCTTTAACGAGTTAACCGATAACCCGAAAATAAATTAAATAATTATATTTATACCATTTTGTATACAAAGTCTTTGACTTAAAGTTTGGTTTCCTACTTTTATTTATGGTTGTCTCAAACACTTGGTTATTCTACAATGTAAAAATGTTTGCTTTTGAGCAAGATGTAACTTGTGAACTCATTTGCATGGTTCATTTGGTTTGTCACCTTATTTCTAAGTGATTTTTAATATATTTTTTTATGTCAAATCATAACGGTTAAACCGATAACGATCAAAAATCGATAAACCAATAACCGATAAGCCAATAGCTTAATGGTTCGATAAAGGTTTAGAATCTCTACAAACCGATAACCAATATGCCAAACTGATAAACATCAAAACCGAACCAAACCGACCGATATGCAGCCCTAATAACAAACCAAACAAGCAATAAAAACTAATCTGAGCATAACTATCACGACCCAAAAATGGACGTGATGGCACTCGTCTTATCCCACCAAGACAAGTCAGCCTAAAACTCAACTATTACAATAAAATGAGGAATTTTTATAATCAACTCAAAAATACCGCCAAAAATACCGCCAAAATCTAGTTGTCACGTGTACAAGCCTCTAAAGTATTACAATTGATTCAAAAGAAAAAAACAAGTCTCAAATGACCTTGTTTCTAGAATAGAACAAGATCATAAATAAGAGTGAGTAGGTCCACTGAGATTACAAACAGCTGCCTCACAAATCTCTAAGAAACCTCGGAAAAGAAGAGAATGAAAAGTATCACACAAAAATTTGGGCACGTAACCTACAAAAAATTGTAGAAGCAAAGAGTGAATACCAAACCACACGGTACTCAGCAAGTAAACCTCTAAACACAAGCTAAAGGGATGGAATACGAGTACTCCTTACACACCAACCGAACCTGTCATGACCCGAGAACCATTGCCGGCACTCAAGAATCATTGCTAGTCCCCAAACGAACCTCTATCCTGGATGACTACAAGCGAAAAACTGATTCAAGCATTCAAACCTCAAAAACTGAATAAATTCATGAAACTGAAATACAAAGGTTTAACTCAAATGAAAAACTCTGAATAAAATAATATATTCAACTCGTCATAAAATAGGCAACTTAAGTCTTTAAAACAATTAATAAAATAAATGAATAATATAGACTTCTCAACTATACTAACTATCTATGAAGCCTCTAACTGATAAAGATGGAAGTTAGGACAAGACCCACGACATCTTGACTAAACTAAAAAGTAAATGAAATCCTCCGAAAACGAGGAGGCTCGCCATAGCTAACTCGAACTCCCGGATGTGTCAACGAATCTCCTGTTTATGATTCTGAATACCTGTGTCTGCATCATGAGAAGATGCAGGCCAAATGGCTCATTACGTGGAATGTACGAGCATCTAAGAGGAATTCTAAAGCATAAACATAAGCTTGAACTTTGATAAAAAAGAAACATACTTACCTCTTCTCAAACTTACTCAACTCAAGGAATACTCAAGAATGCTCAAAAACTACTCAAACTTAATCAACTCAGAAGTAATCAAGGATAAGGTACTCAACTTAGAGATAAAGTACTCAACTAAAATATATGATATTGGACTCAACTCCTTACTCTTTTCTTAACTTGAAACTTTTAGTCTCAAAACAAAGTTAAAACATTTGTAAAAGACTTCTTAAAATAAGGTTCATGCTGAATTATGGATGTGAACGACTTAATGCAAGGTTTTCAATAACCATAGATAGAACTCAAATACTTGGAACTCAAGAACTTCAATACTACTACTCACTTCAAGAATGCTCAACTCAAAGGGTTCATGCGGAATTTATGAGCATGAACTACTCAACTCAAGGACCCAAAGATACTTCTCATCTTAAGATTATTTGACTTATAATGTTCATGCGGAATTATAGGAATGACCAACTCAACTCACGGACTTCATGGGTAATAGGTAATAGTCCCATGATTAGGATTATAATCTCAAATGGGTTATAAACTCAATACTTAAGACTTAGGACATGGAGATATTACTCCTCTCATAGATACTCAACTTCTGAAATTCATGTGGAAGTTATGGGCATGAACAACTTGACTCAAGGGTCAAAATATCAATAAGGAACTCATGTATATGACTCTTCTCATTCTCATACTTACTTACTCAAAACTTAACTTAAATCGATGATGGATCTCAAAGGATTCACAATTGAACTCAAAGGCTTCCTTGAACTCTACTCTTAACTCTCTCTTGAATTTGAATTATGAATTCAAGAGTTATGATTCATGATATGAAGGATCTAAATAACAATATAGCTATTTGATAATTAGGAATAGAACTTTTAAAAGAAACATGAATTCAAGAACTCAAAATCAACTTATCTCAAGAATACTCAAATCTAGGGAAAGTATCCTAGATTACTCTTTTATTGATCTAAAGGGTAGATGTAGGGCGTGAGGACGAACTAGTCCAACACTATGATAGCCTTACATACCTAGAAGAACAAGATTCTTGAAGAATCTTTAAGAATCTTGAAGAATCTTGAAGAAGAACTTGATTAGATGCCTTGAAACCCTAGCTTGAAGGTAAACAATCAAGAAAACCTTTCTTGAGATACTTGAATTAGTTTCTTGAAATCTCTATGGCCAAGAATTATGATTTTCATTAGTGAAGATGAAAATCTGATTTGTTTTGATCCTTTTATCAGTCAAGAAAATTCGTTTATGGTTTTCTTGGAGGTAAAAAGACAAAAACGACTCTTTTTAATATTTTTCCGTGGGCTAATTCGTAACAGCAGTGTATAGGTTACTAAAATAGTCATAACTTTTTACTCAGAAATTGGATTGATGCCAAATTGGTGGAGTTGGATAGTAGATTCAAATACCTTTGATTGGATAGGTTATGGCTCATGTAACTCTTTATATTCTAAGAGATATGGTCATTTGAAGTTGACCCAAGTAAAATCTTACATCAAAACTTAATGAAACTTCAAGAACACTTATCAAGAACTCATCATGAACTTAAATCCTTAAATTTCTAGAACGAAATTACGCTGAATAAATCATGCTTGGTGTGTGGGTGAAAGAACCCAACACTATGGAAGATTACATACCTCTTAGGGATCAAACCCATGGAAAAAATCCGCAACTAAACTCAGGAACGTCGATGAACGCCTTCATCCTTTCCTCTTTTCTCCTCTTTGCTCTTCTTTTCTCTACTTGAACTCTCAACTAAAACCCTAGGCGTATATTAGGATTATAAAACTGAACCTTATCAGATTAGACCCCTAAAATATTGTTAAAAATGAATCAAATCTGATTTGGTAAGGAAAAGACCAAAATAGCCCTTACTATTTTCGGCTAACTTTACTTAACTGGGCAGCCTAACTTCAAAATGCCATATTTCACTCATCCGACCTCGAAACTTAGCAANTTGGTAAGGAAAAGACCAAAATACCCCTTACTATTTTCGGCTAACTTTCCTTAATTGGGCAGCCTAACTTCAAAAGGTCATATCTCACTTATCCGACCTCAAAACTTAGCAACCTCGGCGGCATTTGAAATATAATTCAAAGGTCTTTCCTACGGTATCTTTTAGCACATCTAAATAATTATGTGCTAGGAGTTATGATCATTTCAAGTTGACGCAAAACTCATAACTTAAGCATAATTTGCAAAATTTCATATTTTGCTATTTCCAATTTAATTCTTTTTGGAACTCAAGGTGCTACATCTAGTGAACTTAACACTTAAGAAATTTTTTAATCCCTTGGTAAAATCTCACTCACTACAAAGAACGGTTCGAGTCTTAGTTCGAAATTTTTTTTGGGGTGTTACAATATCTCCCCCTTAGGATCATTCGTCTTCGAATGACAACTGGACTGGGTATGGAACGGGGTTACTCTTACTAAGGTCTGAGTCTAATGGTATACTCTTACTATATTCAATCTTAACCCAAATCCTTAGGTTCATGTTTTATACCTCTCTATAGGGAATCTCTTCCAAGACCATTACTCCTTACCACCACATTCAAGCTTAGTCGAACAACTCCATGAACTCCTACTAACTAACTTCTTCAGATCCAACTAAGGGCTCTCATTTAGCTATTTCTCTTAGTAAAACCTAATCATCTTCTTCCTCATTTATAACCTTAGATGGAATTATCACACCATCATTATCACGATAAGAACATCAACCTCCTCTTTCTAACATCACTCCATTACTAAAAGGATCTCCAAAAGAATATCTCCCAAACTCTTTGGAATTCATTACCATTTTAATCTCAAACACTTGACTCGATTTCTCATCTTGTCATCTCCCCCTTAGGTCTAGAGCTGACACTTGAAAGCTATGGACTTATCCAGTCATCTCTAAACTGGTCTACATCCTCTTTTACTCTAACACTCGGGAGAAGTTCATCTCATGACTACAAAACTCTCCATAAACAGGTATAAAGACCTCTTTCAACGGTGTTGCTCTTAACATCTTCTGATTACATACCCTCTCGGTACATCTCTTAATGCTCTAGTTACTTTTGTAACTTAGCCACACTTCGCTGCCCTTATTTAAAGGTTTGGGTCTCTCACTTGTACTACTCCCATTTATTGCAACAACATCTCAATTCCTTACCTACTCTATGTCAAGTCTACTAGATCAAATCTCAAGACTAGCATTATCACATCATGTTGTCATCCTTTGGCTAATGACACTCATCTCAAATTCAAGCTTAATGATCATCAATACGATTGAACTCAAAGGCTTCCTAGAACTCTACCTTTAACTCTCTCTTGAATTTGAATTATGAATTATGAATTCAAGAGTTATGATTCATGCTATGAATGATATCAATAACAATATAGCTATTCGATAATTAAGAATATAACTTTTAAAAGAAACATGAATTCAAGAACTCAAAATCAACTTATCTCAAGAATACTCAAATATAGGGAAAGTATCCTAGATTACTCTTTTATTGATCTGAAGGGTAGATGTAGGGCGTGAGGACGAACTAGTCCAACACTATGATAGACTTACATACCTAGAAGAACAAGATTCTTGAAGAATCTTTAAGAGTCTTAAAGAATCTTGAAGAAGAACTTGATTAGATGCCTTGAAACCCTAGCTTGAAGGTAAACAATCAAGAAAACCTTTCTTGAGATTCTTGAATTAGTTTCTTGAAATCTCTATGGCCAAGAATTATGATTTTCATTAGTGAAGATGAAAATCTGATTTGTTTTGAGCCTTTTATAAGTCAAGAAAATTCGTTTATGGTTTTCTTGGAGGTAAAAAGACAAAAACGACTCTTTTTAATATTTTTCCGTCGGCTAATTCGTAACAGCAGTGTATAGGTTACTAAAATAGTCATAACTTTTTACTCAGAAATTAGATTGATACGAAATTGGTGGCGTTGGAAAGTAGATTCAAATACCTTTAATTGGATAGGTTATGACTCATGTAACTCTTTATATTCTAAGAGATATGGTCATTTGAAGTTGACCCAAGTAAAATCTTATATCAAAACTTATGAAACTTCAAGAACACTTATCAAGAACTCATCAGGAACTTAAATCCTTAAATTTCAAGAATAAAATTACGCTGAATAAATCATGATTGGTGTGTGGGTGAAAGAACCCAACACTATGGAAGCTTATATACATCTTAGGGATCAAACACATGGCGAAAATCCGCAACTAAACTCAAGAACGTCGACGCATGCCTTCATCCTTTCCTCTTTTCTCCTCTTATCTCTTCTTTTCTCTTCTTGAACTCTCAACTAAAACCCTAGGCGTATATTAGGATAATAAAACTGAACCTTATCAGATTAGACCCCTAAAATATTGTTAAAAATGAATCAAATCTGATTTGGTAAGGAAAAGACCAAAATACCCCTTACTATTTTCGGCTAACTTTACTTAACTGGGCAGCCTAACTTCAAAATGTCATATTTCACTCATCCGACCTCGAAACTTAGCAAACTCGGCGGGATTGGAAAGATAATTCAAAGGTCTTTCCTACGATATTTTTTAGCACATCTAACTCATCCTGTGCTTGGAGCTATGAGCATTTCAAGTTGACCCAAAACTCATAACTTAAGCATAACTTGCAAAATTTCATATTTTGCTATTTCCAATTTAATTCTTTTTGGAACTCAAGGTGCTACATCTTGAGACCTTAACACTTAAGAAATTTTTAACTCCTTGGTAAAATCTCACTCACTACGAAGAATGGTTCGAGTCTTAGTTCGAAAAATTTTCTAGGGTGTTACAAAACCTCCACAACTACAACCTGCATAAAACTAGTCCAACCTAACAATTCACAGTTTACATACCACCCAGCTCAACAATGATCACTTTAACAAATTACATGTCCTCAACAACAAACTCAATATTCATCCATCACAACTTTCACAAAAAGACACTCACAAATATCAGCAACACACAAGATCAAGTTTATCAAATAGAGATAATAAAATATCAAGTACTTTCAAACCACCAATAAAACACATAATCATCAAGGATGAAGGATGTCATGGGATGCAATGCAATATGCCACCATGAAATGATATGCCTCAGAATACCAAGTACTCTCTCAACCATATACACATGATACTCCTCGGAAATACATCGAGAGTTCATGGCTCAAGGGGGACTCGCGAGGTCTATATACCGACACGGACGATCTACACGTGTCTGTGCAGACGATCTCAACACACTATTATAAATCAAACAAATTTCGCATGGACGATCTCCATGTGCCCAAATTATAATTTTAACATCTCACCATCCCCAGCATAGACGATCTCCACGTGCCAAACTTATACTCAATCTTATGTCAATGCATGTGCACAATATGATTTCAATAAAAGGGATGATGCATCTCAATCAAATACCAATATGATATGTAATCACCTCATCTATCACCAACATACGGGTTCAATAAAAAACACAATCACACATAATAAATCAAGTCAATAATATATCAGCTAATGCCCATATGCTTTGGCATTCTCGGATTACAATCTGCATTCTATAGTAATAAACTTTCCCTTTATAACACCGGTACTAGTAACAAACAATTCTCAACACATCACACACAAACATTTGATCACATTGCCTTTAATTACCCCTTTTTCATCATTAGAATTAATCAATGTGGACAAGTTAACCCATCACCAAGTCTCATTACCCCCAAACACATATTACAAGGAAATACACGAATTTTATACACTTAACAAGGGTTTAGAAATCCTCTTGCCTAAAATAGTCGAACAATCACTCCGGGACTTGAACCTTCCCCTTTCGTTGAACTTCTAAACCAATTCGATCTATTCAAATAAATAATCACAATAAATTTTCAAAATTAACAACACTCATATTACTATGGGTCTAGCCTAGACCCAAAAAACTCACTCAAAATTATAATCAAGTTCTTAAATCTTGATGTCAATTAACATGACAACTCGTTCCATTTTCTCCAATATCACCAATCTAATCTTCTTCTTTTTTCAACTTAATAGCCAAGATGCTAATACAATTCATTGCCCCAACGTAACTTCCATCCACTAATCACAATACGTGATATGATTTACATAATAATTCTTTCAATATTTTATCTATCTGTTCATATAATATTAATTAAAAATAGAAGTCAACCGGTTATGAACCAGTAGCGGCAACCATACTAACCCTTAATACTTGCACCCTAACTAACATCTTATCCATCTAATTGTCTAAATCACCTGCACAAGAGCATTTTCCAATTTCAATTTACTTTTCACTATGGAAAGAATAAACCATTAATTAATGCCAACATACAGATGTTGTCCCCTAAAACTTTCAACCAAAACCGCCATAATCCTTCCAATTTCTAATTTGACATATTAATATACTAATATAACTTATCACCAACCTTTAATATACTATTCTTTTCCTATAACAACAATACATAAACAAAATAAACTTGATATTTTACCTGAAGCATGGGTCGCTTATCTTGAGGCCGCGAACCGTGCCCTCCGCCTCTCCTTTCTTTTTTTAAAAAATTAATTATATATTAAAAGTGAAAATCTCTACTACTTATTTTAATATAAATAGGTTAAATAGTATAGGATCTTAAATAAATTATCACTTTAGGCCATTAACTATCGATTATGTCAATTATCCACAATTACCCATCAACTAATTAACTAAAGTCAATGAATAGTTTGTAATTCTCAAATGACCTTTCGGGTCATTATATTATCCACCACTAAAAATCATGTTCGTCCTCGAAGATAAGAAAGAAGAAGGAAAAATAACCGACGTTACCAAAAGTCTAAGTTATGACCTACCGGTCAGTGCTCATCTCTGTTAGTGAGCTCCTCCTTAAGACCATTTCATCAAGATTTAACTACTAATAACTGAACTTTCAAATCAAACTTTGAAAGATCTACAAACCAGGAGTGATTATAAAGCCACAAAGTAACCCATGAACCCAATCTAAACTGAAACATAACACAATCATCATGACAAATCTTTTCTCACATAATAAAGATAACATTCTATTGATACTTGCTACAACCAGAGGTGGACTTTAACCAACCACCGCAGACTCATAATGCACAAATCATCATAGATCTTATCAAGGTTTCCTTTTCACAACATAATCTTTTCATGAGCTTAAGTTATAAAAAAAATCATATCTTTAGACATCCGGTACTCATCAAGGGAGAATCAAACTTATCTAACCCAAAGAAGAACAAGATCAAGTAAGCACCCAACAAGCGGTACACTCTAGGATGCAGAACCTTGAACAACACTGTCGGATAACTGTAGCTATTCACGAAAGCTCTTCTATAAGTTCTCATAAACAAGGTCATGCATATAGAAACAATGGTATACTTATACTTTCCCAAATAACACCAAATATGTCATAACTAAAGTGACCAAGTCTGCCAAGGATGCCACTACTAGGAGGACAATCACAGGATCGGTACACCAGATCCATCACTAAGGATTCACTCATGGATGTAGAAACATGTGTGGCATAAATAGTGAATCAAACTTCAAATAATGTCAAGAACGAAGAAGGTGATCACATAGTAAAGTACGAAATCAAGGTCGAATAACATGTCTATACCAAACATTTCCATTCATCTTTTGATGTTTAGTCACCCACAATCAACCATTGTAGTCCCCATTACAGTCGTACACATACTCAATTCATCAAACCCCACATACTTCAATTAGTCAAACCCCACATACTTCTCATAGTACTTCACTAGTACGAACCCACTTAATACTAACAGAACATTAGAACCACTCCGACCATTAACATTACTCTCAAATTGTCTCTAGTATCCAAATATTCTTAGCAGGCACATTGTAGCTTCCAAAAATTTTGAATTATGGTTCCATCTCTTTCAATTGAAGCATCCCATGATAGATACGAGTCACACTTGAGATTGATAGAACTAATTTCAAATCTAATAGTACTTTCTCATCGAGGTACAATAATTGAATCACACCCAAAGTCAACTTCACACAAACTTTCACATACAATATTTCAACTACCATTCCAAACTGTCACATACCTCATTCTAAAACACATAGAAATCCTTGGTCACTCCAATAAGTCTATATACTATGCACACATAACCTCTATTTACTATTTAAGTGTTTACGTAACACATCATATCAGTGGGTGTAGTCACATCAACAAAGTAGTTTCAATCCCCTTGAAATCCTCATTAACCATGTAGAATGGTAGGTCCATACCCGTTGAATATCCATAAGTTACCTATCATGATTCAAACAATCTAGCTCGACATAACCACAGAAAATCTTCCACACATCGTTGCTTGTCACCCAAATCAAAACTCAATCTTTATAAAAGTCAATAATAAATCCCTAGTAAGTATGTGCCGAATCAGTTCACATATCATAGTCATATCTAAACACAAAGGCAAAAATCCATACAACTTCCCACTTCAAACTAAGTAATCATACGAGATGACATATTTCTTCACCTATATTGTATTCCTCCCATGATGTAATTTTAAATACCTTGAACTCTTCAATACACCAAACTTTTTTTTTCTTTCGCTGACTTGCTTACCAATCTTATCCTTTGACCAACAACCCATCATATTTCTACTTTATCCTCTAAATCAAAACATTATGTAAAACCCTCTTAGGTATAACATCCAAAAGTAACCAAATTTACTACTCAAATTAGTTTTAAGTCTTTCCAAATGCTTCATACTCAATGCGATCGATCATTTCTTACTTTACCAATTCATACCTTGACAAAACACACTACCACAAACCTAAACTTACCATGAAAAACTTGAATTTTGAATCCAACTGTGTAACAAAATCCCTTTATCTATCAACATTAGCTCATATCTTGAAGGTTTTTTATTTTGAATTCGCGTATCTTAGCTTATCATTGATCGTCTCTCCATCGACCTTATCATATATTTCGTTAAAAAAATCAACCGTACTCATTACCAAACTCAAAACCACAAAGAAAACTTATCATCACACTCGAGCTGAATATCTGAAAACTCATTTCTCAAATTTTATCTAATAGTTTTTAACCAATATGATGAACCCATGACACTATTACTAGGACAAGAGCAAAACAGATGAAATCACGTGTCTCCAAACCCAATTCTCAACCCCTCTAAAGATACCTCCTTAGCCTTGCAATCAGAGAAAATATTCTTACTCTCACCTCTTTTCGAAGGCTACACTATATCCCATTAATTTATTATTATTATTATTATTATTATTTTCCATTATGACTCTAGTTCCTTTGAATTCTATTTGAGCGGTGTCTCAGCATCTCCTCAAACGTTGCATACAACCAAGTTACTCGCCACTTAGTAGAAAATCACAACCTTAGATACTAGCCGTCATTATTACTATACAAAGTTGGTTTAACCAACAATCCTTATAATATAATTGTATCTCAATCACAATTCATCACGAAGTCTTATTAACATCATGCTCAGTTAGCTCTTGTCATCACCACGAAGTCAACCTTCTCATTAATATGACACCTTAAACCCAATTATATCACTTAAACCCAAAGACTAACTTAATTTTATACACACTTTCTTACTAAAATTCTCAATTACCTTCACACAAGTATACTCGTTGATACTTCCTTTACCTATAATCTTGTCATCCTAATATCGATCCACTTCAATGGAGCTTACGATGGAATCACCACTCATTTAAAACCATCGAAATACACTTCAGAACCTAAATGCATTAGTACCGTACCAATGATCCACCACTAAAACCTTCCTTATAAATAATGTTTTTAACCCTAGCGTTCATAGTAACAAACAAGTTGGTTTCTCAAATGTGAATGCAACATCAAATCTCATTATACGAGCATTTGAAACAACTGATATCTCTTTAAGTAGTTAGTATTCATACTTGACAATCGACATATCCATTTTCATATACCACTAGTATCACACTATGAAAGTCCATTAGATCAATCACTAGAACATATCATACCTACCGAGAAGATTGTACCCAAATAGCCCACACATTTCTATCTATTAAATATTTACAAAACATTATCAAATCTTTTTCGTCTCTATCCCAAGAGATATGCATTCTTTCTTAGATCAGGTCGGTAGCAGAAGTAACACACTCTGTAACTCTAACCAAGTAAACATCGATACTATTGTAGTAGTCGTATCATGACCATTTTTTATATACACACCATCTATAAAATCGTAGTACAGGATCTAACCTCAATTGGCGCATTTACTTTCATCATTCGCTAAGCAACCCATACATGTTATGACGAATTTACTAACTATAGTTTCCAAAGTTACACTGTTAATCATGTAGCATTTCCTTTAATAATTTCACTCTTAATTATCGAACCATTCCCGATCCTGCCTATACCATACAAGTATTATTTTCTCTATTGGGGTAACTAACCTAAAAAAAAAGATAACACACTCATAAAGTCCCTCAAACCATTGTTCAAACTCATCATTCGAATATCCTCAAAATGCATCGTCAAGTCATCAACATCTCACTATCCCCAGCACGGACGATCTCCACGTGCCAAACTTATACTCAATCTCATGTCAATGCATGTGCACAATATGATTTCAATAAAAGGGATGATGCATCTCAATCAAATATCAATATGATATGTAATCACCTTAGCTATCACCAACATATGGGTTCAATAAAAAACACAATCACACATAATAAATCAAGTCAATAATATATCAGCTAATGCCCATATGCTTTGGCATTCTCGGATTACAATCTGCATTCTATAGTAATAAACTTTCCCTTTATAACACCGGTACTAGTAACAAACAATTCTCAACACATCACACACAAACATTTGATCACATTGCCTTTAATTACCCCTTTTTCATCATTAGAATTAATCAATGTGGACAAGTTAACCCATCACCAAGTCTCATTACCCCCAAACACATATTACAAGGAAATACACGAATTTTATACACTTAACAAGGGTTTAGAAATCCTCTTGCCTAAAATAGTCGAACAATCACTCCGGGACTTGAACCTTCCCCTTTCGTTGAACTTCTAAACCAATTCGATCTATTCAAATAAATAATCACAATAAATTTTCAAAATTAACAACACTCATATTACTATGGGTCTAGCCTAGACCCAAAAAACTCACTCAAAATTATAATCAAGTTCTTAAATCTTGATGTCAATTAACATGACAACTCGTTCCATTTTCTCCAATATCACCAATCTAATCTTCTTCTTTTTTCAACTTAATAGCCAAGATGCTAATACAATTCATTGCCCCAACGTAACTTCCATCCACTAATCACAATACGTGATATGATTTACATAATAATTCTTTCAATATTTTATCTATCTGTTCATATAATATTAATTAAAAATAGAAGTCAACCGGTTATGAACCAGTAGCGGCAACAATACTAACCCTTAATACTTGCACCCTAACTAACATCTTATCCATCTAATTGTCTAAATCACTTGCACAAGAGCATTTTCCAATTTCAATTGACTTTTCACTATGGAAAGAATAAACCATTAATTAATGCCAACATATAGATGTTGTCCCCTAAAACTTTCAACCAAAACCGCCATAATCCTTCCAATTTCTAATTTGACATATTAATATACTAATATAACTTATCACCAACCTTTAATATACTGTTCTTTTCCTATAACAACAATACAAAAACAAAATAAACTTGAGATTTTATCTGAAGCATGGGTCGCTTATCTTGTGGCCGCGAACCGTGCCCTCCGCCTCCCTTTTTTTTTTTCTAAATTAATTATATATTAAAAGTGAAAATTTCTACTACTTATTTTAATATAAATAGGTCTAATAGTATAGGATCTTAAATAAATTATCACTTTAGTCCATTAACTATCGATTAAGTCAATTATTCACAATTACCCATCAACTAATTAACTATGAATAGTTTGAAATTCTCAAAAATGACCTTCCGGGTCATTACAATAAGTTATCCCAACATAACTAATCACAACATAACTTATATTCAAATCAAACGACCCCTAATAGATATTGGGCTCGGGCTTACCCGACTTTTGCACCTAGTATCTATACATAAATACAAGAGTAAATAACTTTGATGGTCACTCAACTATCAACTTTCTTCACAGAATGTCATTCAACTTTCATTTTCAACTCAAAAGTCACTCAACTATGACTTCTTTGCATAGAAAGTCACTCAACCTATTTAATTATTTTTTTCACTAAAATTAGTTGACATGAAATTTAATTTTTAACCAAAATTTTAAGAACCAAATATATATCCATTTAATGATCCACCCCATTTAACTCGACCTGCTAAAAATATAATATTAAAATTTTTATTTTACCATTAATTTCCTAAATCATTCTCTCGTGTTTCCTTCTTTCTCCCAAGCGTTCTTCTTCTCTTTTCTTTTTCCTTTTTGTATAACTTTGTAAAGGTACAACACTATTTGAAACATCAACGTTAAGAGCAAAGATATTATCTTTTTCAAAACAATTTAGATAGTCAGAGTTAGTTTATTGTGGATATCATTTGACGGTCCAATTGACGTTGCATGAGATCCTCCATCAAGAGCTCCCTTCTTCGATAGATTGCACTTCTTCTGCCACTGTACATATGAATGCATGACGAATGACTTTATCATGCATTCAGAACGATAGAAAATAAAAAGTTCAAGATGACATGTGAGGATTAAATTCAGCAACTCTGTGAAATGCAAACATTCACCTCTTGTTTCTAAATATCCAGAAATTTCATCTAGAAATCTCCCACAGAGAAAATTTATTGATAGTGTCAATCACTATGATATAATGAAAAGCAAAAAGGGATAATCCACACCTAGACCTCCCAATCAAGGGGGCAGAAAATGACAGTGTTGGATCATTAATGGTAAAGATTTAGGAAAAAAGAGAAGAAGAACACTTGGGAGAAAGAAGGAGACAAGAGAGAATGATTTAGGGAATTAATGGTAAAATAAAAAGTTTAATATTATATTTTTAGCGGATCGGGTTAAATGGAGCGGATCATTAATTGGTTTAAATGGATATATATTTAGTTCTTAAAATTTTGGTTAAAATAAAAATTTCTTGTCAACAAATTTTAGTGAAAAAAATAATTAAATAGATTGAGTGACTTTCTGTACAAAAAAGTAATAGTTGAGTGACTTTTGAATTGAAAATGAAAGTTGAGTGAATTTCTGTTAAAAAAGTTGATAGTTGTGTGATCATCAAAGTTATTAACTTATAAGTACAAAAAACTCTTCCAAAATGTCACACTCATAAAATGAAAAAGTAATAGTGCCTGCATGTGATTATTAATGGGAAAAATGACAAATATACCCCTAACTATCATAAATGGTATGCAGATACCCTTAATCATATTTTTGGGACATTGTTGTCTTTGCCGTATAAAAACTAGAGCATATATACCCTTTATACTAACAGACATACACGTGTCATAATCTTATCCACCAACCGAAATTTATTAAATATCGGATCGACGAATAAGATTACGTCATGTGTCCCTATTTAGTCTTCCGTTAGAGTGAAGGTCATATATGCTCTAGTTTTCGGATGGTAGGGGCACCATTATCACAAAAATATGACGGAAGGTACCTACATACCATTTACGATAGTTCGAAGGTATATTTATCTTTTTTCCATTATTAATTTAAACCAATATGTGATATTTGTTAAGAGTAAAAACCGAGAATTTGTAGGACCCCATCTTTTTGTTGTATGAGGAGTCTACTTCTAAATATGACAATAAACGTGGGACCAATTAATGTTTCTCTCACCTAAATAATTTGTGCTAAATTTGTTTCTTCCTTTGTTTTCATACACTCTTCTTTTCTTATTTTATGTTACTTTAAAATTTGGAGCCTAACCAAACTTTTCTTTGTAATTGCAACTTTTACTAAAAACTTCTCTCGATAAAAATTGTAAGTTGTCCTTAATCATTTTTGCTAATTAAGGACGATAGACAAATCATCCCTTTTTATTGGCTTTCTTTCTTTCTCTTTTATTTTCTTTCTTTTTATATACTTCCTCCGTCTCATTTTATGTGTCACTTTTCCCTTTTTAATCTGTGCCAAAAATGATGTCATCTTACTATAATTAGAAATATTTTAACTTTTAAATTCTTCTTCTACTTTTAATAAAATGATTTACAACCACATAAATATCTAAGAATTATTTCAGAGAAGTTTCAAAAGTTCTTTTTTTTTTTCCAAATGGGATGGAGGGAGTATGTGTTGTGTTCTTTTGCTTTTTAGATGTTAGATATTTTCTTGTGGATCATGTTCGATTTTCTTATTTGATTTTAGATCTTTGTTCTTGTAACAATAACCCCAATAAATTATTTTATGAAAGTGGGAACAATGCATTTATCCATTTGAGAGTAACCTAGCTAAAATAAGTTCATGTCTTTAAGTTGTGGAAACAACACTAAATTTTTGTGGGTATCAATAAAAAATAGCAAAACTTTGGGAACAACATTTCTGGCTTTGGCTGAAGAAGAAATCGTCCAAAAAAATGAAAATTATTTTGTAAGGATCTGAATAAAGAAAACAAGGATGATTTTTACTTTGTATTGCTTTGAGATAATGAAGAAAATGATACAATATATAAGGTAATAGTTAATTCACTTGGAAATAATTAAGAGGGTGTTTAAATGATTGTACAGTTAAAGTATTAAAGTAAATTTTAATTTGTTGCTAAGCTAGGGAGGAATTTGATGTATTTTCTTATAAAATTATGAATAAAAGACATTTAAATTTATTATTTTTCTTTTAAATTATGTCAGAAGTTATTTAGCAAAATAAATAATTAATATATGACGATGAATGATTTGATAATGACTTCATAGTTGTATTTACAATAAAAATAGAAATTAGAAAAAATGTAAAATAATTATTTGACAACACGTATTTGATTTAGCTTGGAAATTGACGTCTCAGACCATCTCCAACTCAACACCAAATTTTACACCAAATCCTATATTTGGTGTAAAATTTGGTGTTTTGAGCTCCAACCCACACCAATTTTTAAACCAAATTTGGTGTGTGAATAGTGTTACACCACATTTTGATGTAACACTATTCATCACACCAATTCACTTTTTGAATATTTTAATATTATTTCATTACAAATTTTTAATTAAACATTATATAAATTGTATGTTTTAATTAAATCTCTTGTATATTTAATTATTTTTTTATAATATTAATTTTAGATATAAAATTTAGTTTTTATATAAATTAATTTTCATATATATGACTCTTTTTAAAAATTAAATTTATGTTAATTCTACTTAAATTACATATAATCATGAAAATATAATTATGTCGAAAAGATGTTGAACGTGCATTTGGAATTTTGCAATCTCGTTTTACAATTATCGTAGGACCATCACGTTTTTGGAGAAAATAAGTGCTACATGATATATTAACTTCATGTACTATAATGCACAACATGATAATTGAGGATGAGCGTGATCTTAATGCACCAATTGAAGATGTGTCGGAAGGTCCAACTCTGATCATACAAATGGCAATAGATGAAAATTATCAATTTCAACAATTTCTAACTTGATATAAAAGAAAATAAAGGACAAAGAAGCTCATTTTGAACTACGTAATGCATTAATAGAGCATTTATGGGAGCACAGTAGTGATCTTGAAAGTTGAATATTTTATGTAGAATTTAAAATAATTTTTTCAATTATGTAATGTTTATTTAATTGTAGTTCATTAATGATTTCACTTTTATTTGTATTATCCATTATTATGTATAATGCATAATATTTGCTAGCAATTTATATTATTTAAAAAATTATGGTACAAAATAATTTTATATTAAACAATTATAAAAGGAAATTATATGAATTATATATGGTGAATGTTTTAGAAAGAATTTGTTTTATGAAATAAGAAATAATAATATAATAATGAAGAGAGAGAAAAATATCCTTTTTTGGTGTAAAATTTGGTGCAGTGGGTTGAAGTTAATTACACAAAAAATAGTGATGACATCAAATTTGATGTAAATTTTGGTGTTTGGGTTGGAGATGCCCTCATACACCGTCGTCAAGAACACAGTCTCCACAAAAATATGATCCTCACAAATATCACATGAATAAATAATTTTAAAATATTAGAGAAAAAAACATCCTAATGTTAATATGAAGAAAAAAAAGTATTAAATTTGAATGTAAAAGAAAGGAAGAAACAAATTTACCAAAAAGGTGAAAAAATATTTGGGAATATATGGTCCTACCAATATGACACCAACAAATGAGAAGGGCTAAAAATAGTCGAATGGCAACAAAATTATCTTTCAGCCATCTTTCGCATTTAAATATCTTTGATGTCAATTTTTTTAGCTTAAGAATAAATAATAAAAATCACATATAATTCATCTTTTGACTCGTTATGCTTGAAAATGATATTCAAAAAATTATTTATTTCATGATATCTTTCTGTTAACCTTTTCAAATCAATAACGAATTTATTATAACCCAACTCATAAGTAGAGATTCGTCTTAAATCCGCGTCTGAATGTTCATTATTCTTTTTATTAATATAAAATTTTCTATTAATATCTAATTGTATTGTTCATTTCCTATTTTTATTCTTTTTTTTTTATCTCTTATTCTTAATTAGGATATTGAAGACCCAAAATTGAAATGAACTTACATGTTCATATTCTTCTAACATATATTATTATCAAGAGTGGGGTAGGAGTGAGAAAAGGAGAAAATATTATTTTTATTTGCTTATTTTGAATTTTGGATACACACAAAAGAAAAATGTTATGAAATTATCTTCTATTGAACTAATTATTTCTGTATCAATGTCCTTGTTATTTTCTCCCTTGTTTTATCATAAGTTTTTAAAAATTAAAATTTAAAATGGTGGACAAGATTCAAGAAGAAGAAAATGGAAGAGAGAGGAAGTGAATAGGGGGAGAGGTGAGTTTACTACGGAACACAAAATCATGTCAAGAATATGAGCCCATCTACTAAGTAATTTAAAATTATTTTAACTTAGAAAGACATAAAACACCCTTAAATTAAACTATGAGATTTGATACAATATTGTCCTCTCATCCATCTTATGAGTGTGGGCCAATTAGAAATAAAGGTATTTCAGAGTCAAAAAATTGACGTAGTATTTGGGGGTCGAAAGGTGGATGAAGTATAGTTTTATACCAATTTGAATAGTTGAAAGACATTTTAGAAAAAGACAAATATACATCGAACTATCGTAAATGATATTCAGATACCCTCCGTTATACTTTTGGGACATTGGTGCATTTGTTGTCCAAAAACTAGAGCATATATACCCTTTATACTAATGGACATACACCTGTCATAATCTTATCCACCGACTAGACATTTATTAAATATCAGATTGACGGATAAGATTGCGCCACGTGTCCCTATTTAGTCTTCCGTTAGAGTGAATGGCATATATGTTCTAGTTTTTGGACAACAGGAATACAAATGTCCCAAAAATATGATGGAGGGTATTTGGATACCATTTACAATTGTTCGAAGGTATATTTGTGGAAAAATCTAAAAAAATCAAATAGACCAATTTTGCAATTTCTGGAAATTTTCAAACAGCCATGTTCTTCATATTTGGTCACAAATTGAACACCAAATATATAAAATTCTTAGCCATTTAACTTGTAAGTTCAACCACAAGTTCACAACCCAAACCCAATGAACCCCAATCACAATTTTCAATTAATTTTACAAATTCACAAGACTCATTTGTTATTCTTCAAGCTTTTTGAAGCTTGTTAATGGAGTTTAAAAATTTTCAACACTCATCCTCACCCTTCACATTAACTCATATCCATATCTCCGCTTTGAAATCAACTAAGATCTTAATTCTTTTAAAACCCAAAAAACAAAGAATTTAGAAGGGGTGATTGTAGGGTCGGGGCAAAACGAAAGGGTTAGTTCAATGATTAATAAAAGAGAAGTATAGTCTGGAGAAGAAGTAGAGAAGGAGAAGTGTGGGTATGGTGGGTTAGTTCAATGATGAATAAAAGAGAGGGCTGGAGAAAGAAAGAAAGTTGGGGGCGGAGGAGAGAGGGCTGGTGGAGAAGAAGAAAGATGGGTGGGGTTGGAGAGGGGGGGTTGAGAGGCATGGTTGAAGAACTTCCCCTTTCAAGAAAAAAATTGATTTTTTAAATATGAACTATAATTTTACTTGCTTTAAACTCGTGTAATCATGTACTTTTTCAATCCATCAATATTATTGTCACATAAGTTTAGTCAATGATCAAAAAATTTAAAGTGCTGTATTCTAATGAATTTAAGAGTTCATTCAAAAGATGGAAAAAAATAATAGTTCATTCAAAACATATAAAATAGTTAGAACGGCTAACATTACCGAAATTTCAATCACTAAATGTACTAGTGAATAAAACTTTTAAATTCACCATTTTTGCCCTAGAAGGAAGAAACAGTGGCATTCCTTGTAATGACCCTCCAGGTCATTTTTAAATTAAAGAATTCTTTCCCTCGTATAGAGCATTCCTGTAGCGACCCCAAGTCATTTATGACTTGCTGGCACTGACTGTTCGGTCGCCTGGTCGTTCGTTTGGGTTTTAGGCCCGTTTCCCTGTTTTGAAGATTTTTATAACTTAAAAAGTTGACTTTGGTCAACCTTCTTGGAAGACGTGATCAGATGAAAATTCTGACAGCTAGGTTAGCTTCGGAAGATCGATTTTGGTCTAGAACGACCCTTTGTTCACTTCCCGAGGCTTTAGATGACAGTTGTGGAATCTGG
>NC_064292.1:40454208-40465187 GCF_019186545.1 Solanum stenotomum
TAGACTTATCTGGAGACGGGGGTGAGCACACGGCGTTTTGTACTATTTCAGTCTCCATCTGTATATATAGACTTGTCTTCTTCCCTTCGAGACAGTCCAGTCTCTGTTGTCCAGTTTTGGGACTTGTACTCATTTTGTAGTAGCTCTGTACTAGTGACTTCCAGGTTCTGGGAGGGATCTTTATTTATATATATGTTTTTGGTTTGCTTCCGCCTGTTTATATTGTTATTTGCCTACTCTTGTTTGATTTCTACCCTCAGGCCCATTACTTGTTGTTCCGGGTTACGGGTTGGCTTACTTGTTGGTGGGTTATAGTAGGTGCCATCATGACTTGATAAATCGGGTCGTGACATTCCTAGTCTCGCCAAAATTATCGTAGACATTCATATACATGAACCAGTAAGATAAATGTTTTCGTATTTGACATTTTTTCTTTCATAAATAAATTATAATAAATTTTGATGAAACCATATATAAGATATTTAAAATTGTTTATAAAAATAACATATCATGCATGTATAATAATAAAATATTTGTATATAATAATTACAGAAATCTCACCTTTTAGTTTACTTATTACCATTATCCCCTATAAGTTTTACAATTTCCAAAATCCCTCATTTTTGCGCATCATATTAATGTATCAGCGCTTATATTATTGTATCTCGTGCATCGGATTAATGTATCAATGCTTATATTATTGTATCTCGCACATTAGATTAATGTATCAGAGCTATATAAGTGCTGATACATGCATGAGATACAATAATATAAGTGTTGATACATTAATCTGATGCGCAAGATACAATAATATAAGCGCTATACATTAATTTGATGCGCGAGATACGATAATATAAGCGCTGATACACTAATTTGAGCAAAATGTCACCTTCTACAAAAGGCTCCCCAATTCCTTCTCCAAGATTGCCATCATTGGCATATTCCTCTACCAGAAAAGCCTAATACAAATGAGGCAAAGGCTTTGGCGATACATGATTGACCCCCTTCTTGTTCTGATCATCTTTTGGCACTAAAGCAAACGCTTGATGTGGTGCCATGATCTCAAATTTGGATTTCTCAATTATGCTTAGTAAAGCTAAAACTTTCTCAAGGTTGTCCGGGTTGGTTGAGATTACAGCTTTATCTACATGCCAATTTTCTTTGACCTCGACCATGTTAATGGTAAACCATTCATGATTCGGCAGTGAATCAGTATTGGCATTGGATATGACAGTTTGAAGAATTACAACCTTTTGATCAATCAAGTCTTGAATTTTATGCTTCAAGTTGATGCAATCCTCAGTGGTATGTCCGACACCTCTTGAATGGTAAGAACAATGACTATCGGCCCTGTAAAGTCTGGAATTAACATTGACATTTTTTGAATCAATTGTTTGTATCAAACCAGCTGCTTTCAATCTCTCAAAAAGTTGAGTCTGACTTTCGATCAAAGGAGTAAAGACTCGAGGTGGTTTGGAATTTAAGAAGCTTGATGATTAATTTATATTGTGGAGGTCCAAAATTGGGTGTCAACAGTTATCACCCAATACTTCATCCTCCTCGTTCTGTACTGTTGAAGTGAGGACAATGACACCTTTCAAATTTGCATTTAAAGCATCAATGGCCATGTCCTTCACTACATCCGTATATGGCTTTAATGTTGCCATGTAATTTTGTTTTGTCTCACGTACAATAGGTGTAGATATGGGTGCACAGTCTAAAAAAATATATAAATAGTATACGACATTCACTAGTTTACAAATATTGTTAGATAATAATAAATAAATTTATGCCTTTGTACTTTTTTCCTTTGTACTTAAATGGATCACCTTCGATAATATTATCGCTCTTTGTCGTGTGTCATCTAAGTAAACAGGGAATGGACAAAGGAGAATTCAAGGACTTCTTGGCATACTTATCAAGATGAGGAAAACCCTCATATATCCAACCTGAAATTAATACAATAAATAAAAAATGAATATAGGCTGTGAAATGCTATATAAATATATAAGAGTTTATCACAAATCAAGTACATAACTGATAATAAGTTCATTATACACTTTACTCTGCTTCTTCAAATTGATTTTATTCTTTAAATACAACATTGTTAGATCAAAATACTCTTTCCCCCACGAATAACTCTTGAAGAAATCTAAATCATCCACCATCTTAATGTGGTTTGAATCCACAATCTAGATTGATCATGGACAAGCAACATCAAGTGGACGAACCAAAATAAAGAGCACTTCAACTTCTTCTCCTTACTCAATCTGGTACCCTTGATCAAACTCATCGACTTTGTAGTAGTGATGTTCTTCTTGGTCACCTTATAATGAAATTTCTCACAATTCTAAAGGATTTTTGTCATTTTTGCATCACGGGGGTATGCTGAGCAATTTTGCCCCGTAATGAGTGAAAATTCTCTTAAGCCAAAACAAGTAGACTAATCATTCACATAGAACCACATTTCATATAATTTTTTTTTTATCATTTTTCATATGTTGCAGCAACATATAATGGACCATCTTTCCATTGAACTTGAAATATTCTGGAATATGCCTCAACTGTCCAAAACAAGTACCTCTCAAGTCATTATAAATTTTTTCTTGAACTAAAAGTTTTCTAAAATCACGATAAATAGCCATCCTTGCTCTCATAGAAATTTTTGCTTGGAAACTATCCTAACTCGTCCATCCATGTGGTTAGATTATACGACTTATGAGAGATATCTCTTGCACAAATTAGCAGGGACATAGGATCATCATCCTCATCTCCAGTATCTCAGGTATCTCTACAACTCTCATCATCTTCACTATCAGTTTTTTCTTCACTAGATTCAACATCATCACTAGCCTGGACACTACTGGCCTCATAGTTGTGAATCTCAGCCATTATATCAGAATTTGAGTTAGACTCAGGTTCTTCAACTATAATTTTTTTCTTTTTTGAAGATTTGGAAACTTCTACAACCTTTCGTTTCTTATTTTTAGAAGCCTTAGGAACAGATTGTTTAACGATGCCGCCTCCAGTTTTATCCATATTGTACTATATATAAAAATATAATTTTCATATCAAAATATTGACCAGTAGTCTATTAACACAAACAGAGTAATGTTCAAAAAAATATGCAAAACAAGTAGCAATTCCAACAAGACTCGACAATGCCATTGACATAAAAACCATAAAATCGACCAAAATACAGTAAAAAAATTCAAATTGATAGGCTAGACAAACATAAAAAATAAAAAAAAGTCTACGCATTATCCAAAGAAAAACATCAGTAATGATTCCAAATAAAAAGCATGAACTAAAATGGGTGAGATTTTTAGAACTTTAATCAGAATAAAAAAATCAAATAGGCTAAAAGTTATTGAAAACACGATTTAACTTACTTGAAAGGAAGAAGATTAAAAAAGATCCAACTGAACTTGGGGAAGAATATTGAAAAAAATTCAACTGAACTTGGGGAAGAAGATTGATGAAAAAAAGACCCACTCCAATTCGTTTTTCAGGAACAATTATAGGATCCCACTTTTCTTTATGTTTTAAATAATGGAAGAATGGAAGGTTTGTTGGAGAATGGTCAGTTTTGTGGAGGTTGATGATTTCGATAAAATAAGTTTATGGAAGACGAAGATGCACTTGGAGAAGACGTTCTCTGAGAACGTTCTGAGGTTTCCTCGAAAAATGTTTACAAAATATTATTAAATATTTTTTTTTTATATTCCTGGGATTGTAATTTAATTTTTTGGAGGGATGAATTTATTTAATGTTAAAGTGCTGGGATGACAATAATATTTTAGATACTTGTATTTTTATCCTCCAAGTTCTTACAGTGGTGAAAAGGTCCATGACCCCACAACCCAACCCCACTTTTTCACTTTTTCTAACCCTAATCCTAAACATTAAATCATAAAGAAATCAAGTGTCTATTTCTCAAATTAAGTTTTGAGAGTGAACCCTTTGCCAATTAATCTTTTTGATAACCTACTGAGAGCAAAAGGGATGAAGATTCAGGATTCCTCTAGCCTGGTGGCAGAAGCTATTGCAATAAGGAAGGATTGCAATACTATTTAGATAATCAATATTCTCATATCATAGTGGAATCTGATTCTCTAGCAATGGTGAATATCATTAATGGAGTTTGGGATACACCTTGGAGTGTGACAATGGAGGTCAACTCTATTAATTTGATGCATAGTTCTATATCTACAACATTCCTTAAGGGAACGAAATGCTCTTGCAAATATTTTTGCTAACTGCGTGTTTAATTTTGCAAGTACCTTTGAGTTTAAGAATTTTCAAGAGGCCCCATCAGATAGATCAACAAATAGTCATAGAAGCTACTGCAAGACATTTAGTTTACCAGATAGATCAACAAGTATATAGTCAGTTAATTCATTCAAATTTTCATTATGACTCTAGCTCTTATAAATTCTATGCGAGTGGTGTCCCACCATCTCTTAAAACTTTCCATACAACCACGTTACTCACCAAATATTAAAAAACCACAACCTTAGATACTCGCAGGTCGTAATTACTATACAAAATTCACTTAACCAACAATCTCATTGTATAGTTGCATCCCATCACAATCCATCACGAACTCTTATTATCATTATGCTCAGTTAGCCCTGGCTATCACTACAAAGTCAACTTTTTCATCGATATAAAACCTCAAACACAGGTATACTTATCACACTCAAAGGACTAGCCCAATTTTATACACACTTTCTTACTAAAATCTTCAATTGCCTTCACCCAAGTATACTTAATGGGACTTTCTTTATCTATAAGTTTGTCATTCCGGTATCAATCCACTCCTTTATGGCTTAAAATAAAATCACCAGTCCTCATACTACCATCCTTTTTCTTAACAGACAAGACAAGAGCACCCCACGGGGAAGCACTATGACAGATGAAACATTTATCAAGAAGCTCTTGGATTTGAGATTTAAGCTTTCTCAACTCTACCAGAGCCATGCGATAATGAGGAATGGAAATAGGGCTAGTACCAGGTTCCAAGTCAATGCAGAAACACTGCAAGAAAAGTGTGAATTACATAGGGATTTTCCTGGGGATTTGTATGAAAATATAGGAAACTTATTTTCCTGCAAATTTTCAAACTAATCCCCATGTAATTCACACTTTTCTGGTAGTAAAATCTATATCCCTATCCAAATGCATACCAACCAAGTCTAGAGGAAACACTTCTCTAAATTTTGACACTACATGGATAGACTCAATAGAGGGAGCCTCAACATCAACATCCCGAACATGCGCCAAAAATGCCAAACACTCATACCCCACCAGTTTCCTAGCCTGAATGGAAGATATGACCTTAGCTGGCTTATGTTTGTACATCCCTTCCCACTTTAACTTTTCCCTACCCGGGATATCTAGGGTCACATACTTAGTATTACAATTAAGCACAACATAATAGGGGGACAACCAAGTCATGCCTAAGATTAAATCGAAGTCAGTCATATCCAAAATAACCAAATCAGCCCAAGTCTGAAAACCCATAAACAGAACAAGACAAGCAAGATATACCTGGGTGACTATGACAGACTCTCCAACTCGGGAAGAAGCATGGATGAGGGCATCAAGCACACCACAAACTACATCAAATCCCAAGGCAAACTGAACTGACATATATGAATAGGTAGAACCCAGATTAAATAAAACTGTAGCCATCTGGTCACTGACAAGAATAGTACTTGTCATCACTGCATCATAGGTCTCAACCTTGGCCTTGCCCGAAAAGGCATAAAACTGAGCCCTGTCATCTTGACGGGCAACCTCCTTGCCTGGCAGCACTGCTCCCCTACCTGCATTACCATTTCCCCTAGACCTCCACGGCCTTGTTGATTTCCTCCTTATATGCCTAGGTTCTCCACAATTGTAACACACTTATTAACTTAACCAAGTAAGCATCTCTGCTATTGTAGTGGTTGTATCATGACCCTCTTTGATATACACTCAATCTAGGAAATTGCAATAGAGATTCTAACCTCAATGGTTGCAACATAATTTTATCATTTACTAAGCACCCATACATGTTATGATAACAATACTAAATGCATTTTCCAAAGTAGTGGTGTTCATTATATAGTTGTTCCTTACAAAACTTCTTGAATGTTGCCACCTATAAGCTTGAATTTGCAAATATGACCTTAATCTCTTCACAAGCGACGTATTTTCTCTTTTAGACTGCAGCAAAGTGGAGTACCATATTTGGATAAAACACAAACTTTTGCCTTAAAGGTTGCAACAAATATATTATGTTGCTTTATATTCAGGAACTCATCTCTTCTCATATCCCTCAAAGTTCAGGGTATATACTTCTTCATAAAGAAAGATATAAAATGTTTTTAAAGTCATGAGTAGTGCATTTACTAGTCGGCACTCAACATGAGACCACACCAAATCACTCTACATTATCCATCTTATGAAGCAGCTCATGACAATTAATAAGAAAATCATAAGAGTCATCAGATTCAGTACCCATGAAGAATGAAGGTTTCAACCTTAAGAACATAATAAAAACCTCATGTTTGTCTCTAGTCATTACATGCCCACAGTGAGTCAGGGAAACATACCTATTTCCAAGGACACATTTTCTATTGTTGGTGTTGTTGTTTCCACTTTTACAACTCAATTACTAACCAGATGTGAAATAGAGTGAAGAAATTCAGATACCAATTTGTATCACCTAGATACCAATTGGATTCAAATCATAGCACGAAATGAGTAGAAAGAAATGAGTGTTTCCTAAAGTCCTATAGCCTCTCAAAGAAAAGTACAGACGTCTCTGTACCGTTCCACAAGACTCTACTAGACTCATTTTAGTATAATGAGATCAACTAACCTAAGGCTATGATACCAATTTTATCATGATCCAAACCGTCGTGATTGACACCCACACTAATCCTTCGGTGGGAGAACTATTACTACAACTCAACCAAGCAATTTAACCAAAAGCTAAATATTTAAAGCTACGGAGGCATGTTTAAATAACTAAATAAATAATACGGAGTTCCCATAAACTTTGGTAGTTCAACTAACATCTAACAACTAATGCGGATATAACCCTTAGAACCTAAAAGCCATTGTACCAAACCAACATAAACAACTACTAAAGAAATGTCTAAGTCCAAACAGAATGGACTAAACAAAAATAAAGAATCCATAGCAGTCTGAAAGAACTGGCTCACCCTTGAATCCGGTCTCGATCAGATATCTCCTAGCTGAGGTCTGCCTCTAGCTGCTTGAAGATGCTCTGTACTCAACATAGAACGAGCAATTGCATCAGTACACAACCACAGTGTACTGGTAGGATCAAGCTGCCATTCTAGTAAGCGAAACATATATAAATAGTCATAACATAGCAAACACACATGTACAAAATAAATATACATATCATTTCAGGAGCAATGTACAATTCCACATTCAATACAAGTAAATATGACAATTCAATGGTCCTCTCATGGAATCCATACCCAAACTGTTAGTGTGCCGCAACGTGACACCCGGTCCCAATTAGTATGTCGGAACATGACACCTGGTCCAATATATGTGTCAGTACGTGACACCTGATCCCAACTAGTGTGTCGGAACGTGAAACTCGATCCAATATATATGTCGGTACGTGACATCCAATCGCAATTAGTGTGTCAGAAAGTGACACCCAATCTAATCATCACACCACAATCACAATCACAATGTATATTTTCATAATCATACAATCAAGTGTTGATTCATGGCATACAATCGTTCATTCATACTCATTTATATTAGGTTTGATTACATTCACATACATATATGTATTACAATGAAGCAAATACCCACATACATCACACAAACATGAAATCAAACCATCACCTACCTCGAAACCAAGCTTGAATCCCCCTAAAGCACTTGAATCTTCTCTTTTCGGATTCTTTCCACTTGTTCGTGGTCTAAAAATAATAATTTAATGCAAGGATCAATAAACGAGGCTTAATTACTTCGATTACAATCGAAATCATCAATCCTAGGCCAAAACCAAGATCCCAATATCAAACTTAGGGCTTTTTCCACCATGAGTTTCAGGTCAAAATCCTCCCCCAATGATAATCAACCATAAATATAAGTTCAACGAATCGAAAAACGGATTAAGGGAGTGAAAACCTTACCTTTAGCGGTAGAAGAGGTGGAAAACTGTCAAAAACTTGTCCTGGTTCGCTTCTTAGTTATCAAGAATGAAAGTTGCAGAATAATAATGTGTCCGGGGTTTAATTCTGACTTAAGTCGCGACTGGCCCGCTACAGCGAACCCCGTCCCTCCACAATGGCCCCGCCCTGACAAGATAAATTCCGCACTGGCGGTTTGCGCGGAGACAGAACATCGGAATTAGAGTTTCAAACCCCCACTTCACAAACACCTTCAACTTATGACATTCAAAAACTACCCTATCACGCTAAGATCAGTTTCGGGAGTTCTACTCGCCCGAATTCAACTCCGTAAAGTCATACGGGTTCCTTAACGTCTTAGCTATCTACTCATGTGATCAAATTCATAAGTAGATCTCTCATACATTAACAAATTTCCCTAGACCTCACTGACTCAGATTTCATCAAAATCTGGACTAGGCTAGGATTTCCCAAGTTTCTACTCAAAAGTTTTCTGGCCCCAATTCCTTCCCCATTGGCTTTTCCCTAAAGACAGAATCAGGTCGTTACATGCTTTCATCATAATTTATTATAATTGATTTATGAAAGAAAAAACTTCCAATACGAGAACATTTATTTTACTGGTTTCATGTATATGAGTGTCTATGATAATTTTAGTGGGACTAGGAATGTCACTATTTCTTCCTTCTTGGCCAATATGTGAATTTAGAGGTTTTATTCACTAGTAAATTTAGTGATTGAAATTTCGGTAATGTTAGTCGTTCTAACTGATTTTGCGTTTTGAGTGAACTGTTATTTTTTTCATCTTTTGAATGAATTTTTTAAATTTCTTTTATGTATGGTTAAAAACTAATAACCAAATCATACCGAACCGAAACAAATTAATATAAAGCATGTTTGGTTCAATTTTGTTTTGATAATTAAAACATCAGTTAAATTGATTTTGATTAATAATCGGTTAAATAAGAGCGGGCATCACAAAATTTAAAGGGGTAAATAACTTTTAAAAATAATTGTACGTAGTAAAATAGGTATCTTTCCTAATATTTTCAACTATTATCAGTGTTTTCACATTTGTAGGACCATATGTTTTCAAATGTTTCCTTCACCTTGGTAAATTTGGTAAAAAAAAGTCAAATTTTGATCATGTAAATAATTTAATAACAACTTTAAGGAGAGATAGAGGTCAATTATTGAAGTATTGAGGTGAAGTTTATTTCTCCCTTCCTTTTACACTCAAATTTAGTACGTAAAGGATTTTTGTTTTCATATTAATATTAGTGTATCTTTTCTAATATTTTAAAATTATTTATTCATGTGATATTTGTCAGGATCATATTTTTTTGGAGATTGTGTTCTTTGATGGTGTACAAGAAGCGCTGTCATATTTGTGTTGGTTTAAGGGTTCAATTGGCAATGTGATGAAACAACCTTTAGAAGCCTCTTCCCAATTAAAATTTGTACACACTCGCCTGCCACGTATGTAAATATTGTTTCTGTTTTTTAATTATAAATTATTATTTTTTAAAAATAATATATTATTTTCTTAATTCTTTTTTAATATTTTTTAAAAAAAAATTATCTTGTAGTTAAATTAAGTTAGTATACATTTTTACCATGTATCAAATTTTTTACCTACATTCATTGTTTTTTCTCTTTTATTTATCTATTGATTATATTTTCTTTGTCTTTCATTTTGATTTGATTTCAATTTAATTCCAAATGTCTTGTATCTAAAATAAGTTAATTTTGAAAGGATATCAAAATAAGTGAAGAAAATCAAATAAAACATAAAAAGAAATTAAAACGATAAAATTAAAGGACACTTTTAAATTATTTTGTAATAAACATACACATAATTTTTTTTAAATAATTAAAAGTGAAAAGATAATAAATTAATTAAAAAGAAGTTTAAAGTGAAAAGAAATTAAAATAAATATTTTACAAAGAAAGAAATAAAAATAAATAAATATATATACGTTTTAATATCAATTATTATGTGTACTAACTAATTATAAAGTTACCAATCAAAAAATGACATTTGTCCAATTTGTGTACTCATCACTTGCCTTCAAGAGAATGTGCACACTCTCTATGTCATGTCAGCGTTTGTGGTGTATTTATTCCATTTTAAATTAGTTTAGGGAGGAGGGGGGGGGGGGTAATAGGACCCTAATTAAATTTAGATGTGTTTGTGGAATTTCGATCATAGTCTAGGGGATACTTGTGTCTTATCCCATTAAAGATTAATGTGTTACTATCAAATATCTATTATAAAATAAAATGTAAATTATTTTTCTTTCCTCATTAATTCCACCACTTCCTCTCACTATACCCCTTCCCCACACAAATTTTTAGTTTTATTTTTAATTTCTTTTATTAATTTTTTAAATAAAATTATCACTTCATATCCCCTCCCCNCCCCCCCCCCCCCCCCCCCCCCCCCCGAAACCATCTTTTCAAATAATAATTTAGATATTGTTTCATTTTCATTAAAAAAAAAAAGTTCTACCGCAGCCCACCTAACCCTCCACTTTCAATTTCTTTTCTTGTTTTGTGTTAAATATATACATAAAAATATTCTTACTTGCCACAAGACTTTCTTTAAAATGAAAATTTTATTTCTGTTATATTCTATACGCAAGTAGAAAAAACATTTTCTTAAAAATATATGTACATATCTAACAAAAATTGAGAAAATATAAAATATATATATATATAATAAAAAAAATTAGGAGCGGAGGGTTAGATGGGGTGAGATAGAATTTATTTTTAAAAAACAATATATATTTTTTTTTGGAAAGG
>NC_064292.1:40465237-40465707 GCF_019186545.1 Solanum stenotomum
AAAGTATGAACATTTAAAAAATATTTTATAAAGGAAATTTTAAAAAATAAAAGCACAGGAATTGTCTGGGAGGGGAGAAGGGTGAGGTGAATTTAAAAAAAATAAAATTATTTTGTTAAAAAGTAAATATTTTTTTGGCGATTGTAATACTTTAATCTATAAATTTTAACTAATATTTTTGAGATAAATATATACGTATGTTTTTTGGAAAATATTGTTACATGCCGCAAGACCTTTTTTAAAATGAAATTTTAATTTCTACTATATTCTGTATGCAAGTAGAAAAAATATTTTCCTAAAAATATATGTACATATCTAACACAAAATGAGAAAATATAAAAAAATAAAATATAAATTAGATGCGGAGGGTCAGATGGGATGAGATAGAATTTTTTTTTAAAAAAATAATATATGTTTTTTTTAAGGAGTGGGTGGGTTGGGGAAGAGGGGGCGGGGTGAAGTATGAACAT